>NC_069505.1:305558378-305740878 GCF_027579735.1 Bombina bombina | reverse complement strand
AATAGATAGCATTAGTGCTATGGTTAGGGTAATATCATTAGTGCTAGGGTTAGGGCAATAGATAGCATTAGTGCTAGGGTTAGGGTAATAGCATTAGTGCTAGGGTTAGGGCAATAGATAGTATTAGTGCTAGGGTTAGGGTAATAGCATTTGTGCTAGGATTAGGGTAATAGAGTGCATTAGTGCTAGGGTAAGGGTAATAGATAGCATTAGTGCTAGAGTAAGGGTAAAAGATAGCATTAGTGCTAAGATTAGGGTAATAGATAGCATTAGTGCTAGGGTAAGGGTAATAGATAGCATCATGGCTAGGGTAAGGGTAATAGATAACATTAGTGCTAGGATTAGGGTAATAGCATTATTGCTAGGGTAAGGGTAATAGATAGCATTAGTGCTAGGGTAAGGGTAATAGATAGCATTAGTGCTAGGATTAGGGTAATAGCATAAGTGCTAGGGTAAGGGTAATAGATAGCATTAGTGCTAGAGTTAGGGTAATAGCATTTGTGCAAGGGTTAGGTTAATAGATAACATTAGTGCTATGGTTAGGGTAATATCATTAGTGCTAGGGTTAGGGCAATAGATAGCATTAGTGCTAGGATTAGGGTAATAGAGTGCATTAGTGCTAGGGTTAGGGTAATAGATAGCACTAGTGTTAGGGTAATAGCACTAGTGCTAGGGTTATGGTTACAGGTAGCATTAGTGCTAGGTTTAGGGTAATAGCATTAGAGCTAGGGTTAGGGTAATAGCATTAGAGCTAGGGTTAGGGTAATATATAGCATTAGTGGTAGGGTTAGGGTAATAGATAGCATTAGTGTGAGGGTTAGAGTAATAGATATAATTAGTGCTAGGGTTAGGGTATTAGCATTAGAGCTAGGGTTAGGGTACTAGATAGAATTAGTGCTAGGGTTAGGGTAATAGCATTAGAGCTAGGGTTAGGGTAATATTAAGAATTAGTGGTAGGGTTAAGGTTACAGGTAGCGTTAGGGTAATAGATAGAATTATTGCTAGGGTTAGGGTATTAGCATTAGAGCTAGGGTTAGGGTAATAGATAGAATTAGTGTTAGGGTTACAGGTAGCATTAGGGTTAGGGTAATAGATATCACTAGTGCTAGGGTTAGGGTAATAGCATTAGTGCTAGGGTTAGGGTTATAGATAGTATTAGGGTTAGGGTTACAGGTAGTATTAGTGCTAGGGTTAGGTTAATAGATAGCATTAGTGCTAGGTTTAGGGTAATAGATAGCATTAGTGCTAGAGTTAGGGTATTAGCATTAGAGCTAGGGTTAGGGTACTAGATAGAATTAGAGCTAGGGTTAGGGTAATAGCATTAGAGCTAGGGTTAGGGTAACATTAAGAATTAGTGGTAGGGTTAGGATAATATATAGCATTAGTTCTAGGGCTTGAGGTTACAGGTAGCATTAGTACTAGTTTTAGGGTAATAGATAGCATTAGTGCTAGGGTTAGGGTAATAGCGTTAGTGCTAGGGTTAGGGTAATAGAGTGCATTAGTGTTAGGGTTAGGGTAATAGATAGCGCTAGTGTTAGGGTAATAGCACTAGTGCTAGGGTTAGGGTACTAGCATTAGTGCTAGGTTTAGGGTTACATGTAGCATTAGTGCTAGGTTTAGGGAAATAGATAGCATTAGAGCTAGGGTTAGGGTAATAGCATTAGAGCTAGGGTTAGGGTAATATAGGGTTAGGGTTAGGGTTACAGGTAGCATTAGGGTTAGGGTAATAGATAGCATTAGTGTTAGGGTTAGAGTAATAGATAGAATTAGTGCTAGGGTTAGGGTATTAGCATTAGAGCTAGGGTTAGGGTACTAGATAAAATTAGTGCTAGGGTTAGGGTAATAGCATTAGTACTAGGGTTAGGTTAATAGATAGCATTAGTGCTAGAGTTAGGGTATTAGCATTAGAGCTAGGGTTAGGGTACTAGATAGAATTAGTGCTAGGGTTAGGGTAATAGCATTAGAGCTAGGGTTAGGGTAACATTAAGAATTAGTGGTAGGGTTAGGATAATATATAGCATTAGTTCTAGGGCTTGAGGTTACAGGTAGCATTAGTACTAGTTTTAGGGTAATAGATAGCATTAGTGCTAGGGTTAGGGTAATAGCGTTAGTGCTAGGGTTAGGGTAATAGAGTGCATTAGTGTTAGGGTTAGGGTAATAGATAGCGCTAGTGTTAGGGTAATAGCACTAGTGCTAGGGTTAGGGTACTAGCATTAGTGCTAGGTTTAGGGTTACAGGTAGCATTAGTGCTAGGTTTAGGGAAATAGATAGCATTAGAGCTAGGGTTAGGGTAATAGCATTAGAGCTAGGGTTAGGGTAATATAGGGTTAGGGTTAGGGTTACAGGTAGCATTAGGGTTAGAGTAATAGATAGCATTAGTGTTAGGGTTAGAGTAATAGATAGAATTAGTGCTAGGGTTAGGGTATTAGCATTAGAGCTAGGGTTAGGGTACTAGATAAAATTAGTGCTAGGGTTAGGGTAATAGCATTAGTACTAGGGTTAGGTTAATATATAGCATTAGTGCTATGGTTAGGGTAATATCATTAGTTCTATGGTTAGGGTAATAGCATTAGTGATAGGGTAAGGGTAATAGACAGCATTAGTGCTAGGGTTAGGGTAATAGATAGCGTTAGTGGTAAGGTTAGGGTAATAGCATTATTGCTAGGGTTAAGGTAATAGCATTAGTGCTAGGGTTAGGTTAATAGATAGCATTAGTGCTATGGTTAGTATAATAGCATTAGTGCTAGTGTTAGGTTAATAGATAGCATTAGTGCTAGGGTTAGGGCAATAGATAACATTAGTGCTAGGATTAGGGTAATAGAGTGCATTAGTGCTAGGGTAAGGGTAATAAATAGCATTAGTGCTAGGGTAAGGGTAATAAATAGAATTAGTTCTAGGATTAGAGTAATAGCATTAGTGCTAGAGTAAGGGTAATAGATAGCAATAGTGCTAGGGTAAGGGTAATAGATAGTATTAGTGCTAGGATTAGGGTTATAGCATTAGTGCTATGGTAAGGGTAATAGATAGCATTAGTGCTAGAGTTAGGATAATAGCATTAGTGCAAGGGTTAGGTTAATAGATAACTTTATTGCTATGGTTAGGGTAATAGCATTAGTGCTAGGGTTAGGGCAATAGATAACATTAGTGCTAGGATTAGGGTAATAGAGTGCATTAGTGCTAGGGTTAGGGTAATAGATAGCACTAGTGTTAGGGTAATAGCACTAGTGCTAGGGTTAGGGTTACAGGTAGCATTAGTGCTAGGTTTAGGGTAATAGATAGCATTAGAGCTAGGGTTAGGGTAATATATAGCATTAGTGGTAGGGTTAGGGTTACAGGTAGCATTTGGGTTAGGGTAATAGATAGCATTAGTGCTAGGGTTAGAGTAATAGATATAATTAGTGCTAGGGTTAGGGTATTAGCATTAGAGCTAGGGTTAGGGTATTAGATAGAATAAGTGCTTGGGTTAGGGTAATAGCATTAGAGCTAGAGTTAGGGTGATATTAAGAATTAGTGGTAGGGTTAAGGTTACAGGTAGTGTTAGGGTAATAGATAGAATTAGTGCTAGGGTTTGGGTATTAGCATTAGAGCTAGGGTTAGGGTAATAGATAGAATTAGTGTTAGGGTTACAGGTAGCATTAGGGTTAGGGTAATAGTTAGCACTAGGGCTAGGGTTAGTGTAATAGCATTAGTGCTAGGGTTAGGGTTATAGATAATATTAGGGTTAGAGTTACAGGTAGTATTAGTGCTAGGGTTATTTTAATAGATAACATTAGTGCTAGAGTTAGGGTAATAGAGAGCATTAGTTCTAGGGTTAGGGTTACAGGTAGCATTAGTGCTAGGTTTAGGGTAATAGATAGCATTAGTGCTAGAGTTAGGGTAATAGAGAGCATTAGTTCTAGGGTTAGGGTTACAGGTAGCATTAGTGCTAGGTTTAGGGTAATAGATAGCATTAGTGCTAGAGTTAGGGTAATAGAGAGCATTAGTTCTAGGGTTAGGGTTACAGGTAGCATTAGTGCTAGGTTTAGGGTAATAGATAGCATTAGTGCTAGAGTTAGGGTAACAGAGAGCATTAGTTCTAGGGTTAGGGTAATAGATAGCATTAGTGTGAGGGTTAGAGTAATAGATATAATAAGTGCTAGGGTTAGGGTATTAGCATTAGAGCTAGGGTTAGGGTACTAGATATAATTAGTGCTAGGGTTATGGTAATAGCATTAGAGCTAGGGTTAGGGTAATATTAAGAATTAGTGGTAGGGTTAGGGTTACAGGTAGCATTAGGTTTAGGGTAATAGCATTAGTGCTTGGGTTAGAGTAATAGAATTAGTGCTAGGGTTAGGGTATTAGCATTAGGGTTAGTGTAATATATAGCATTAGTGCTAGGGTTAGGGTTACAGGTAGCATTAGGGTTAGTGTAATATATAGCATTAGTGCTAGGGTTAGAGAAATAGATATAATTAGTGGTAGGGTTAGGGTAATAGATAGAATTAGTGCTAGGGTTAGGGTTACAGGTAGCATTAGGTTTAGAGTAATAGCATTAGTGCTAGGGTTAGAGTAATAGAATTAGTGCTAGGGTTAGGGTATTAGCATTAGAGCTAGGGTTAGGGTAATAGATAGAATTAGTGCTAGGATTAGGGTAATAGATAGCATTAGTGCTAGGGTTAAGGGTCTTGTCATGTTTAGGGATAAAGCTAATCCTTTATGTGGGAAGAAATGAATGCAACACATTTTAGGGGGACTGGACCTGAATTAATGTTTTGTCCTAAATTCCTTGCTTGATATATAATCAGAAGCTGGGTATGATACTCTCAACACTTGTCTCCTATGTGTATATATTGTTAGCTATTAGCTGTAAATCTGAAAGCCCTCTTTGTCATCTAAAGGGTTAAAATAATTGTCACCTTATCACAAAGTTGTATTGCCCATGTGAAAGTGTTGGCCACAGCATAATCACAGCAGCAAAAATCCTGGTGATATTTTTAATAAAAAATTTGTTTTGTGAATTTCACGAGATTACAAAATACTTCTAATTGCATTTAAAAAGCTTTAACATGTACCATTTTATATCTATTTAATATTGTTTGTGAAATGCATAGGGCTTGTACGATGATTAAATACATTGCAAACGTGTATACCTACCCTTAAAGATACTTTTTGCTTTGTATGTTTAAAATATGTTTATTATGACACAGTACAATGTATTTGTATTACTGAAAGAGCTTTATCTGTATAATTCCAATGCAACCGTTATTGAAGTATAAGAAGGGATATAAAGGTGCTATTCTTTCACACTCCGCACCTACTGATCTAAAGTTCTCTGCTCTAAGACTTCTCATCCGTACTGTGAGGTCCTCAAAGAATTTTAGAAAGGCAGAATTTAGCTTGAGAAATATTTATCCCACTATGCAGGTTCGGGGTGTGAAGCAGAGACACAGACATTAGTATATAATGCTCAGAAAAAGACCCCAAAGATTTTGCTTGATTTCTTTCTGTGCTAACCAGTTTTTGATCATCAGATCCTCAGGCTTAAACCCATTTTTATGATTCAGATAGAACATGCAATTTTAAGCAACTTTCTAATTTACTCCTATTATTCATTTGTCTTTGTTCTCTTGGTATCTTTATTTGAAAAAGCAGGAATGTAAGATTACTAGCCAGCCCAAATTTATAACAGGAGTAAATTAGAAAGTTGCTTAAAATTGCATGTTCTATCTGAATCATGAAAGAAAAAAAACTGTGTTCAGTTTCCCTTTAAACATATGAAACACGTTTTGGGTCGATATCCGGAGGGAGGAGCCAGGCTGCAAGACACGCAGCGTTCGACTGAAGCTCGACCCAGCCCTGCTCCATAGGCGGAGAACTGGATTTTCGTGCCGGAATTCCTGTGTTTGTCAGGCCAACAGAGCCCAGAGTAAAGACCTGTTACCCAGACATCTGAGCGCCACACCACCCGCGCTGAAAACCGCGAAGCATCGGAACGGCTGTGCCTCACAAGGACCCAACTCAAGAGATATTGAGGATCGTTGACAGGTTCATTCCCACTCCCACCGGTGCTGCGTGAGGAGGGCATGTGCAGCTCCTTGCAGCCCAAAAGACGACCTGGAGCCAGTTTATTCTAAATGGTAAACGGCCACATACCGCCACCACTGACTGAACGCGCAACTGTTTGCACGGGCGTCAAGCTGAAGGCCCGGAATTCCTAAACAGGGATACAGCAGGGATACGGAGGTGGCTACCCGAAGGCCTGGAATTTTTTTATGCTGTAATTGCCACTTCTTGCTGCCAGCCCCCGGCTGTAATCTTCACTATGGCTCACTGAGCTCACAGAGGCCCTATCAGATCTGGCCCTTATTTTAATCCAGCTATCCTCACAGAGTTTAGCTGCTTCCTGCAGCACAGAGGAGTATACCCACTGTATGTTTAAGCTGTACTTGGCAAAAATACCTTCCAAAACTGTGGATAACCAACTGGGCTTTTTTTTCTTTTCAAACTTTTGTTCGCTGTAGGGAAGGACCCCTGAAGTCCTGGTTTAATATCATCAGTCTAACATGGCCAATTGTCACTTGCACAAAGTGTATCTTGTATACACATTGACATTTGCTAGCTTGGAATATTTTTTAACCCCTGGAATTACATGCCATGCTCCTGGCTAGTAGAGAGTAAGAAGGGCTTTCAATGACTGCCATATATTCAGTGTCTTATAAATAAATTGTAGTGGGGTCAAGGCTCCCCTTTTTCTATTCTTTTGCTATTCCAGATCTAAGAAAGGTTGTGTTTAGGCACTAGGCCATTTGGTATTTTGACCAGACTTCACTAAGGAAAACTGTTATATTATTTAAGATTGAGTAATGTCCATTGGTTTTTTTTATTTTAGTTTTTTTTTCTGGCAGTCTGTATATATATGCATAGAAACAGTTAGATTAAAAAATGAATCCCCTCTAAAGAATAGAGTGTTTTGTATAAACGATCTATAGAGGTTATAAAAGTGTGCATAAACCACTGGCATAACTAAAAACTATACATGTCTGGCAAAGTTAAGTATTTTAAACTATTGTACACTTTCTGGCGATCAGGTTGTATTAACTAGTTAAAGAAAAGCTGTTCGGTCTAAGTTTTGGCTTAACAACACTAGCTTAACACAGCCCATTGTCAATTTGCATAAAGTATACCCTGTATGCACACTAGCATCTGCCAGCTTAGTACACTTTCAAGTGTTTGAATCCACAGGCCACTCTTGGGCTAATAGTGAAGAAACCAGATAGCTAGAAGGGTTTCTTAACGACTTCTATATATCTAGCGTTATACAAATAATTTGTAATGGGGACAAGACCTCCTTTTCTTTTATATTTCTAAACTAAGAAAGGCTCTGTCAAATGCAGACTTCTGGCCATATTATATTCTAACCTGATCCTATCAAGGAAAACTGGTACACTACTTAAGAGCGAGTAATGCTCTTTGTCCCTGGCAGACTGTAGGTATAAGTATAGATGCAGTTGGGTTCCGAAATCAATCCCACTAAAGAATAGAGCCTTCTGTTTAAAATATTTATAAGGGGTATAAAAAGTTACTATATATCAGCCATAACTAAAATTGATACACACCTGGCAGAATCAAGTACTTCAAGCTATTGTATACTTTCCAGCCAATAGGCTGTATCAACTAGTTAAAAGAAGAGCTGCCCTCTTTTCATAATACCTAAATAATACAGGCTTCATTGTTAAAAAGTACCTGACACCTAGCTGGTGCATTGCTATGAAAATTTATAAAAATTATCAAGCTAGATGTATTGGGGTCACACATTTCACCCCCATTATAACTGAGTAATTTAGTAAGCCAGAAGGATCTCCAATAAATCACCACAATCTTTACCCATGGATAACTAAAATCATGTCTAAATTACATATCTGGGCTGAGACCCTCTCCCCAGACCTGCTAATTGCAGGCTAAAGGCTACACTGTGTTTAGACCCGGGACCGTGAAGGAAAATTGCACATATCAGTTTAGTTCAATCCATGTTCAACTGCCCTTGGCAGTATGGTAAGGTACACTTAGATAGCTGGGTCCAGAGAATTGTTCCCATCAAAGTATAGAGCCTACACTGCATAAATGTCATAAGAGCTTTTATAAAATAGCCATACCCCGTATTAAGTAACTTTGAACACAACACACCTTTATAGTCAAGAGGTGGTACTAAGCAGATAAAGAATGATCTGTTTCTGCAGATTAGATTTATACCTAATGTTATGGTATCCGGATACCAAGGGTTAATACCAGATGAAAGATGCCCTGAATGTGGGATCAGCAACACACACAAACCCAGCTAATTCCCCCCTCAAACATAAGACCAGGCTCCACATTGAAGGTAAAAACAGAATGCACTTTATTGAGGGCTATATGCCCAGTTTTTATGCAGGTTTGAGACCAGGGGGGTTGGCAGTATTGTACATTAGATAGAGGGAAGATACCCTTTTTCATGATACAATAGAATTACATTACTTAAGCAGATAAACAATTTAAACACAAGAAGACAATTGAGTCCTTCTTATCACCTAGCAGTGAATGCTTATCACATAAACTTAATTACAGTACACAATATGCTAGGAAACCTGTCTCAGAAAATTGTTTCTCAAAACTGAACAGAGTTAACCCTTCCAGTACTGACAGAGGGGTCTGTCACACCTAATATACAGACTAACAGTGGAAGATCAATATCATAGTTCCCCTTAGTTATAATTGAACCTCAGTGGTTTTGAGTTGAAGGTCAGTATCTTGAACCAGTCTCCATACCTAAACTCCTTAATTAAGTATCTGATATTGGTCACCACACAATCACAGCAAGATTCGCCAAGGGATTAACGTTGAAACAGTGAACTGTTATCTCAATATCTGAAGTCGACATAACTGGTCGTAATTTACTCTCACTTTAATCACCTTTTTTTTTTTTTGCACCCCCGAAGCACACAATTTTTGTTTTATTTTAGAGCACTTGTCACACACTAGCATTTATATGCTCTACACTGTTTATGGATAAATTCCTCAAATCACCCCCTTACACTAAGCCCTTAACTCCAGGTATGGCTTCAAAACACAGAGAAAGAAAGAATAAAAATTCAGTAGAAACCTTGGTTGATATTCATTCCGAATTAGGCAACCCTACACGACTGAGTGAAACCACAGATACACAAGTTTTGGTTGTCAATATCTTAGAAGCTTTAACCCCCAAGTTTGAAATGCTTAGATCTGAGATTAACACAACATTTTAACTCTAACTAGTGAGGTTAGACAATTCTTTAAAAGGATTCAGGAGGCTGAACAAAGAATCTCTGACCTAGAAGACCTAACTAACTCACATGAGTCCAAACTGGAAAGCAATAATTTTTGTATTATTAAGCTACAGAATAAAATCGAAGATCTTGAAAACCGTTCCAGAAGGAACAATATTAGAATAATAGGGGTACCTGAAAACACACAGAATGAGGATCTTATTAAATTTGTTTCTATTACTTTACCACGGCTACTAAACATTTCCAGTCTTGATTCTCCTATTATAATTGAAAGAGCTCACAGATTGGGGAAACTCCAACCAAACTACAAAGTAAAAACTAACTCAAGGCCAATCACTGACAAATTTTTTAATTTTAAACACAAAGTGATGATAATGCAACATTTCCGTAAAAATCAACCTATTTTCATAAATAATGCTAAAATACTATTGTTTCAAGATTTCTCTTAAGAAACATCTTCGAAAAGGAAGGATCTTTCCCCAATCTGTAGCAAATTGATCAAGGCAGGTTATCAGGCTACAATACTGTACCCAGCTACATTAAGAATTATAATAAATGGTCAAAACTTTTCTTTTGACTCAGTTAAAGAGGCAGAAACATTTCTTACTGATAAAAATATATAGCTTAATGCTTATGTTTTTTTAATTTTTATTTAAGGCTAATATTATGGTTCCTTGATGAGGTATCTGAAAGAGGGTTTGTATTATCCTAGATGGGGGACTATAAATTGTTCATTTTTTTTGTTTGCCCCCCTCCCCCCCTTTTTTTTTCTCTACCCCCCCTCCCCTTATCTCTCTCCTCTCTCCCCCCCATTTACCATAGATAATGGCTAAACTTACTATCACATTGTGGAACGTAGGAGGTATTATGTCCCGATAAAACAAAAAGCAATAATCTCCCACCTTAAAAAGTTAAATACGAATATTGTCTTTATACAAGAAACCCATCTGAATTTGGTTGAAGTCACAAAACTAAAGTCGGCTTGGGTGAAAGAGGATATAGCCACTTCAAGTCTCGCCAGGAAGAGAGGTTTAGCAATTTTATTGGGCAAAAAGCTCAACTATAAAATCCTGTATGTTTTGACAGATGTAGAAAGTAGATTTATGTTATTAAAGTTAAAAATAGAAAATTTCATATATACACTATGCAATCTTTATGCACCAAACGAGTATAATTTAGATTTCTGGGATTCACTCCTATCTAAAATCTTGCAGCAAAAAGAGGGATTTTTTATTAAGGCCAGTGATTTCAAAACGTCTCCCCACTACCCAAAAGACAGGCTCAGAAGAAGCCCCAACATGAATAAAACAAAAAGAGATGCCTTAGAAAGCAAATTATTCAGAAACATTTTCAGAAACTTAGCAGTCAGAGATGTCTGGACAACACAAAACCCAGTCACACAGGAATGTACTTTGTATCTCAAATTTACCCCCCCCCCCAAAAAAAAAACTAGGGAAAAAGACATTTTAAACTCCTTGAATAAAGCATATAACCGATATTTACATCAAACAACGAGGGCAAACTGGGGCAAATACACTAGAGCTAAAAGAGAGTGTGACGCTTTCCTGTTACAGACATCATCCCAAAAAGATCTTAGGATGCAGGCGAAATTTTATAGACATGGTAACAAAGCAGTAAGGTTATTGGCTAATTTAGTCAGGAATTGCAAAAAATCTACTCTGATTGAAACATTAAACGAGTCAGAGAAGATTGTCAACTCTCCGAAAAAAATCCAAGAGGTATTCTCAGGTTATTATAAGGATCTGTATTCTTTTAAGGAGTCAAATAGAATAAACAAGGCAGATTTTTGGCGTAACATTGTAAACCCGGTCCTAGATCCTGAGGCTATAATGAAAGTCAATGTGCCAGTCACGGAAGAGGAAATCACCCAGACCATTAAGGTCTTACTTTCAGACAAAGCACCTGGTCCAGACGCATTACCAAATTAATTTTATAAAATTCTTTCCCCTAATCATCTATAAAGACAATTTAATTCCTTTTATGTGGATAATAACCAGGTCCCTCCAAACGTTGCAGCCTCCCAAACTATTCTAATCCTGAAGCAAGGTAAAGAATCCCCAAAAAAGGAATCCTATAGACCTATAGCCCTACTTAATACGGACTACAACATTTTCACCACTATTTTGGCAAAAAGACTGCAATTTGTTCTGAAGGACATTATACATGAAGATCAAGCTGTTTTTTTATATAAATGTAATTCAGCAGCTAAAATAAGGGAGTTTTTTTTTAGTTATTAACTATTTTAATAACAACAAGGAGGATCATGGAAGGGAAAATACTGACTTAGCAATCATTACAATAGATGCCGAAAAAGCGTTTGATTCAATTCATAATGATCATTCAATATTTGGCTTCAGAGACAATTTCCTAAAGCTAGTAGAAAATCTATATAATAACTCATATACTAAACTTTCAGTCAACAATATAGAATCATCCTTGTTAACCCTTGGAAGAGGCACACACCAGGGATGCCCATTCTCCCCATTACTATTTGATATCTCGATTGAACCTTTAGCCATTATAATCAGAAACAAAATAGAAGGAAAAAAGACAGGAAAATAGTGCTGGACACGGATGATATTTTGCTTTTTGTATCTAATACTTTGGTCAATATCCTGAAACTCTTATCTTTGATAGACTCTTTTGGATCATTTTTGGGGTACAGGATTAATGCTTCAAAATCTGAGCTACTCTGGATTAGACAAAATGAGAACTCGCCATTAGATATACCTTCTAAAATTGTAGCAAATTCATTTAAATATCTGGGAATAAATATTTCTTCTCAGCCTCAAAACTGGTACAATTTTAACATACTCCCGATCTTAAAAAAGATAAAAGAAGACATGAGAAACTGGCATAATCTACCTATTTCCATGTCAGAACGGATTGCACTATTTAAGATGGTCCTGCTTCCAAAAATCTTATATGTGATACAGAATGTCCCTGTCCTACTTAAAAGTAAAGATATTAAAGGCCTAAACACGGCATTACGATTTTTTATATGGTAGAATACGAGGCCTAGTATCTTTATTGAGAAATTCTTCCTACCTGGGATATTTGGAGGCTTAGCCCTCCCAAACCTAAAAATGTATAACTTAGTGTTTTTGAGTCGTATCGTAATAGACTGAATCCTGAACATGGACTACTTCACAAACAGCTTAGAAACTAATTTGATCTATCCATTTTCTCCAGTGGCTCTCATATCCATTGTAGATCCAGGCTAATTCCCAAGCAGGTGAAACAGATCAAAACTATCTATACTGTTATTCAGGCCTGGAGAAATATAGGAACCTTATTGAATTATAATCCCAAAATTCTTAAATTCCAAACAATTTTAGGCAACCCAGAGTTTCAGGAGGGAACACGGGCAGTAGTATTTCATAACTGGGATAAATTAGGATTAACATATGAGTCAACTACAATGTATTAAATCGTTTGATTCCCTAAAACAAGAATTTAAAATAGACAATAAAGATTTCTTCGCCTCCCTCCAAATCCGACATTATTTATTTAAATTAGTCTCTGAGTTTGGCTGGAGTTGGTCTTGTGGTAAAATTGACAACTGGATGCTCTTAGCTAAGGACGGAATTTTATCGGTTTCACCATGGTATGAGTTACTAGTTTCACGGAAAGGTGAAACAAACTTAATGGGTATTGCAAACAACTGGAATATCTTATTCCCTGAGATGATCATAGACTCAGCCCTAATAACTCAATTTCTTGCTGCATCTTTTCAATTAACTCTATCAACATCATGGCAAGAATCCCACCTAAAATTGCTAAACCAAACATATTATACACCATTAAAAGGGTATAAATTGCATAATTCTAACATTAATAAAATGTCCGAAATGTGCATTATTAGCAGCTGACCTACTACATATGCTGTGAGCTTGCCCCAAGATAAGACAGCTATGGTCAAAGGTAAACAATTGGGCCACAAAGGTACTGAAGATCAATCCGGTGGATCTTACAAGAATAATAAAATAAGAATCCTGCAAGAATAATTTTCCTTAAATGGGAAATTCACTTACGGGAATTTGATAAAATTGTCAACATTATAATCTTAGTCGTGAGAAATGTAATATTTAAAAAGTGGAAAAACAAAGAAGTCCCCAATTTAACGGAAATCAAAAATTACTTGAAAAAACTGTGGATTATTGAACAATTCGCTACAGATATGAACTCAGACCGGGATATAACCCTTTTCTTGAAGAAATGGGCCCCATTTATTAAAATATTATCTTCTGGCGAAATTGATCGATTGATCTATCCCTTTAGAAACTCAGAGATAGTACTATTGGGAATCTGGTAACTTATGTGATTTTTGCCATACATTTCTTTTTTTTGTACGGGGGAGAGGAGAGAGAATGGAGTTAAGGGAAAATAGAAGTTTCTCAAGTATCCCTATATAGATAGCCCCTCCCCCTTCTCTGTTTTTTTTTTCTTCTTTTCTCTTTTCCACCCCTCTGCAAAAACTCATAGGATATTTAGTGGGTGGACCGAAAGACCAACTCAAATAGGTTGAAAATATTTTCTGATACGTTCCTGGAGTTGCATCTCCAATATATGTGTACCGATGTTGAGCTGGGCCTCCTACTGGAGCTACTTCTATAGCTTATTCCGTGTAACAGGGGAGCTGCGTCTCCTGACTACTGTCTAAGTTTTTATCAATGCGGAGCTGCGTCTCCAAAATTTATTGCATATGTACTGTTTTTTTTCTTTTTTTGTCTTGTTTGAAGGTGTTTTTATTTTCGCTATAACAGGAAAAATTCAAACAATAGGTATGTATGGGGATACTGATTATAGCTGTTATGGGTGTCACATTTTTAACCCATAATAACAAAAACTGTGGTATATTTAACATAGTGTGAGCGGACATGATACATTATAGCGTATCATGTCTGCTGCACATCGATAAATGCTGACAGCTTACGTTCTCTGCATTTATCATTGCACCAGCAGTTCTTGTGAACTGCTGGTGAAATGCCGCCCCCTGCAGATTTGGGGCCAATCATCCGCTAGCTGGGGGTGTCAATCAACCCGATCGTATTTGATCGGGTTGATTTCTGTCCATAGCCTCGGAGCAAGCGGATAGGTTATGGAGCTTGATAAATCTGAGCTTGATAAATCGGCCCCTTTGAATGAATCTTAAGCACACTTATATAAAAGATGTTTGTTTTGTTGACTCTACTTTGTGACATTCTGCTCTGTATTATATTCTGCCCTGCAACTTTGCAATAATGTCTGTAGATACTGACAACTACTCTTATGTTATGTTTCATCCTGCATTACTGTATAAATGGTATGAAACACATACCAAGACCTAACAGAGTCCTGAGCTACATTTATTGTTTTGGTGTGAGTTTAATTTATCAGCCAATGACCAGATGAACATCCTTTTAAGCAGGGAACATTGCTATTAAAAGGTATAATTGTACACAGATGATCGCCAAGAACATTTTGCTCACTGGCTGAAAAAGACAGTTCCCATAAACTTGAAAATATATTTTAGCTTTTTTTCAGGTTTTTTTTATAATAAAAAAGACATTTATCAATACCCTATTTTGATTAAATGAAACAACTACATTTAAAGTCAAACGCCTAGATTTAAAGTTCTGCGTTAGCCGTCAAAAGCAGCGTTAAGGGGTCCTAACGCTGCTTTTTACCGCCCGCTGGTATTTAGAGTCAGTCAGGAAAGGGTCTAACGCTCACTTTCCAGCCGCGACTTTTCCATACCGCAGATCCCCTTATGCCAATTGCGTATCCTATCTTTTCAATGGGATCTTCTTAACACCGGTATTTAGAGTCTTGGCTGAAGTGAGCGGTAGACCCTCTACTGACAAGACTCCAGCCGCAGAAAAAAGTCAGTACTTAAGAGCTTTATGTGCTAACGCCGGTTTATAAAGCTCTTAACTACTGTGCTAAGTCTAAAGTACACTAACACCCATAAACTACCTATGTACCCCTAAACCGAGGCCCCCCCACATCGCCACCACTCTAATAAAAAATTTTAACCCCTAATCTGCCGACCGCACACCGCTGCCACCTACATTATCCCTATGTACCCCTAATCTGCTGCCCCTAACATCGCCGACACCTACATAATATTTATTAACCCCTAATCTGCCCCCCCCCAACGTCGCCGCTACCTTACCTACAATTATTAACCCCTAATCTGCCGACCGGACCTCGCCGCCACTATAATAAATGTAATAACCCCTAAACCGCCGCACTCCCGCCTCGCAAACACTATAATAAATAGTATTAACCCCTAATCTGCCCTCCCTAACATCGTCGACACCTAACTTCAAGTATTAACCCCTAATCTGCCGGCCAGACCTCGCCACTACTCTAATAAATGTATTAACCCCTAAAGCTAAGTCTAACCCTAACACCCCCCATAAGTTAAATATAATTTTTATCTAACTAAATAAATTATTTCTTATTAAAAAAATGAATCCTATTTAAAGCTAAATACTTACCTGTAAAATAAACCCTAATATAGCTACAATATAAATAATAATTACATTGTAGCTATTTTAGGATTTATATTTATTTTACAGGTAACTTTGTATTTATTTTAACTAGGTACAATAGCTATTAAATAGTTATTTACTATTTAATAGCTACCTAGATAAAATAATTACAAAATTACCTGTAAAATAAATCCTAACCTAAGTTACAATTAAACCTAACACTACACTATCAATAAATTAATTAAATAAACTACCTACAATTACCTACAATTAAATCAACTAAACTAAATTACAAAAACCAACAAACACTAAATTACAAACAAAAAAAAGATTACAAGAATTTTAAACTAATTACACCTACTCTAAGCCCCCTAAAAAAATAACAAAGTCCCCCAAAATAAAAAAATGTCCTACCCTATTCTAAAATAAAAAGTTAACAGCTCTATTACCTTACCAGCCATTAAAAGGGCTTTTTGCGGGGCATGCCCCAAAGAAATCAGCTCTTTTGCCTGTAAAAAAAAACATACAATACCCCCCCAACATTACAACCCAGCACCCACATACCCCTAATCTAACCCACCCAAACCCCCCTTAAAAAACCTAACACTAAGCCCCTGAAGATCTTCCTACCTTGTCTTCACCCAGCCGGGTACCATCCGATCCGTCCAGAAGAGGGTCCGAAGTCTTCATCCTATCCGGCCAGAAGAGGTCCTCCAGAGGGTCCGAAGTCTTCATCCAGACGGCATCTTCTATCTTCTTCCATCCGGAGTGGAGCGGGTCCATCTTGAAGCAGCCGGCGCGGATCCATCCTCTTCTTCCAACGTCCTAACATCGCATGAAGGTTCCTTTAAATGACGTCATCCAAGATGGCGTCCCTCGAATTCCGATTGGCTGATAGGATTCTATCAGCCAATCGGAATTAAGGTAGGGAAAATCTGATTGGCTGATTGAAGGGCTGGTAAGGTAATAGAGCTGTTAACTTTTTATTTTAGAATAGGGTAGGGCATTTTTTTATTTTTGGGGGACTTTGTTATTTTTTTAGGGGGCTTAGAGTAGGTGTAATTAGTTTAAAAATCTTGTAATCTTTTTTTTTTTGTAATTTAGTGTTTGTTTTTTTTGTAATTTAGTTTAGTTGATTTAATTGTAGGTAATTTATTTAATTAATTTATTGATAGTGTAGTGTTAGGTTTACATGTAACATAGGTTAGGATTTATTTTACAGGTAATTTGGTAATTATTTTAACTAGGTAGCTATTAAATAGTAAATAGCTATTTAATAGCTATTGTACCTAGTTAAAATAAATACAAAGTTGCCTGTAAAATAAATATAAATCCTAAAATAGCTACAATGTAATTATTATTTATATTGTAGCTATATTAGGGTTTATTTTACAGGTAAGTATTTAGCTTTACATAGGATTATTTTTTTTAATAAGAAATAATTTATTTCGTTAGATAAAAATTATATTTAACTTAGGGGGGTGTTAGGGTTAGACTTAGCTTTAGGGGTTAATACATTTATTAGAGTAGCGGCGAGGTCCGGTCAGCAGATTAGGGGTTAATACTTGAAGTTAGGTGTCGCAGATGTTAGGGAGGGCAGATTAGGGGTTAATACTATTTATTATAGGGTTTGCGAGGTGGGAGTGCGGCGGTTTAGGGGTTAATACATTTATTATAGTGGTGGCAAGGTCCGGTCGGCAGATTAGGGGTTAATAAGTGTAGGTAAGGTAGCAGCGACTTTGGGGCGGCAGATTAGGGGTTAATAAATATAATATAGGGGTCGGCGATGTTAGGGGCAGCAGATTAGGGGTACATAGGTATAATGTAGGTTGCGGCGGTGTCCGGAGCAGCAGATTAGGGGTTAATAATAAAATGCAGGGGTCAGTGATAGTGGGGGCGGCAGATTAGGGGTTAATAAGTGTAAGGTTAGGGGTGTTTAAACTCGGGGTACATGTTAGGGTGTTAGGTGCAGACTTAAAGAGTGTTTCCCCATAGGAAACAATGGGGCTGTGTTAGGAGCTTAACGCTGCTTTTTTGCAGGTGTTAGGTTTTTTTTCAAACCAAACTGCCCCATTGTTTCCTATGGGGGAATCGTGCACAAGCACGTTTTTCCAGCTAGCCGCTACCATAAGCAAAGCTGGTATTGAGAGTTGAAGTGGCGGTAAATATGCCTCTGCGCTCCCTTTTTGGAGCCTAACACAGCCCTTCAGAGAACTCTCAATACCAGCGTTATTTAAAAGGTGCGGGGGAAAAGAAACACGCGTAGCTAACGCACCCCTTTGGCCGCAAAACTCTAAATCTAGGCGTTAGTTTTAACTTTATTCACTTGTATGTATGTATATATGTATGTATGTATTTATTTATTCATATGCATAATATACCAGTTTTCTGCCAAACATGCAAAAAAATGATTACAATATATATATATATATATATATATATATATGTTGTAGAGGTCAAATCAGTCTCAGTTTTGCAATAAGCATGTCTTAATGCTTTACAATTCCTATAGTAATTATGTTTCCAAATCATTTTAGTTTTGTGAAATTCCAGACTCAAGAAGTAAAATGTGTGTAAATTACAATGACCAAATATTTACCTATGCTTTTTTCTCACCAGTCATGCCAGACTTACACATTTTCCCATGCAACTACATTTATATATTACAAAGTGAATAAACAACATGTTTGTAAAGCAGACATTTTTGAGACAACCGAAGTTTGTGCCAAACTTCCTAGAGCAGGTGCATAAAAAAAAAATGAAATCACGTTGCAGACTCTACAGTGTAAATAGTTTTCTGACGTACAAAAAACAACAAAACATTGATTGAAATCTGAAGAGTTAGAAATCTGTAAAGCTCAAATCCCAGATAAAGGGCTAGATTACAAGTAGAGCGCTAATTAACGATTCCATTCGAGCATTAACTGTGCTAGAAGTAAGCTTGTTATGTTCGTCGGGTTGCGCTCATATTATGAGTTGAAAGTAAACTGTTTTTGCAGGCGCGCTAACCCGACGAGCACAGAAAGCTAGAATACCGCATGCTTGTTCACGTATTCCCCCCATAGAAGTCAATGGAAAAAACTTAATACCCCACTCTCACACAAACCTGATTGCATATTCTCATGTGCGCTAACCCGACATGAAAATATGAATATTTTACATTCCAATGTTCTTCATATCTTCAGCTAGCTGCCAGTAGTTAAATGCTGTTCTTTCAGCAATGGATAACAAGAGAATGAAGCAAATTTGATAATAGAAGTAAATTGGAAAGTTGTTTGAAATTGTATGTTCTATCAGAACCATGAAAGAAAAGTTTGGGGTTTCCTGTCCCCAAATTTTTTCTTTCGTGATTCAGATAGAGCATGCAATTTTAAGCAACTTTCTAATTTACTCCTATTATCAATTGTTATTTGTTCTCTTGCTATCTTTATTTGAAAAAGAAGGCATCTAAGCTAAGGAGCCAGCAACTTTTTGGTTCAGACCATGGACAGCACTTTTTATTGGTGCTGTCCAATCAGCAAGGACAACCCAGTTTGTTCATCTAAACTTACATTCTTGCTTTTCAAATAAACATACCAAGAGAATGAAGAAAATTTGATAATAGGAGTAAATTTGAAAGTTGCTTAAAATTGCATGCTCTATCTGTATCACACACAAAAAAATTGGGGACAGGAAACCCCAAACTTTTCTTCCATGGTTCTGATAGAACATACAATTTCAAACAACTTTCCAATTTACTTCTATTATCAAATTTGCTTCATTCTCTTGTTATCCATTGCTGAAAGAACAGCATTGCACTGCTGGCAGCTAGCTGAAGATATGAAGAACATTGGATTGTCAAATATTCATATTTTCATGTCGGGTTAGCGCACATGAGAATATGCAATCAGGTTTGTGTGAGAGTGGGGTATTAAGTTTTTTGGGTCCTCTCTTCACACGTCATCAATGACTAATCCGGCTTCCTCCAATCACGGTTTTCCGCCCAGGGGAGTCATTGCCTGAGGCCATGCCGTGATTGGAGGAAGCTGGATTAGTCATTGATGACGTGTGAGGAGAGGATCTCCAGGTGGGGGAAGCTGCTCTGGCTGTGAAAAAAACAAAGTTAAGTTTTTAATCAAAACGGCTGCTTTCTAAACTTTGATGAATGAAAGTGCCCCTGTTTTTAATAGTATTTTTAAAAAACAGGCTTTCATTCATCAAAGTTTACCTTCACTTTAAGCTGTTTCCTATAAATATTACTCTCTGAGGCTAAGCATCTTCTATAGCGGGAGCTTTAATCCTTTTACACTGACTGTGCTATATTTCTCATTGTGGTGCCCCTGTAAACTGAGGACTTCCTGTATATCTATATATCCCTTCTCTACATAATTTGGATGAATCTTTGCCAATAAAAAATACATTGTTGTCAGTAAGGTACTTGATGTAAGATAAGGATTTTTTCTAGTTATTTGTTCCCACACTGTTAAGGAGACATTTTTTTTTTTTAATCATAACAGTTGTGCATTTTTTCTTCTTGAGTGACTATTTTTTTGTGAAAGGATGCTCTTTCATTAATTATAAAAATACCCTATGACTATACAATTCATTTTTTTGCCCAGATCTTATTTTTTCCAATCTAACAAGCTCTCCCTGACAATGATTACTGTGCGCAACCAAATTGTAATTCTTTATCGCTCCTTTGAGAAAGTTCCATTGAAGCTGAGAGCTTTATTTATCAAGACAAAAGGAGCAGAAGACAGTAATAAAATGTAAATTTGATCTCCCTAGCTTAGCTGACATAAAGAATTCTTGGAACAAGAAAAAGACTATATAAGGTTTAGATAAAAGTAGCGTGCTTAAAGGGACACTAAACACATTTTTTTTCTTTCATGATTCAGATAGAGAATACAAATTTAAACAATTCAATTTACTTCTATTATTTATTTCGCTTAATTTTTTATATATCCTTAGTTGAAGAAAAAGCAATGCACATGAGAGAGCCAATCAGAAGAGGCTTCTATATACAGCAACCAATCAGCAGCTACTGAGCCTATCTAGATATGCTTTTCAGCAAAGAATGTCAAGAGAATAAAACAAATTAGATAATAGAAGTAAATTAGAAAGTTTTTTAAAATTGCATGTTCTTTCTAAATCATGAAAGAAAAAATTTGGGTTTCATGTCCCTTTAAGTGAAAGTGAAGGAGTGTTGCTGATCTCAGGAGAGTCTAAGGGGCATATTTATCAAAGTGCGAGCAGACATGATACGATGTAGCTGTTGGCATTTATCATTGCACAAGCAGTTCACTAGAACTGCTTGTGCAATACCGCCCCCTGCAGATTTGCAGCTAGCAGGGGGTGCCAGTCAACCCGATCATATTTGATCGGGTTGATTTCTGTCTGCCGCCTCATAGCAGGCGGACAGGTTATGGAGCAGCGGTCTTTAGAAACAAGGGACATCAAGCTCTATTCAAAGCTTGATAATTCAGCCCCTAAGCCTGGTTTAATTGAAAGTGAAAGTAGAATTTTGCAACATTTTAAGAAGAGGCTTTGGCTGAGACTTTAACAATCTCTGGACTAGATTACAGGCTTGTTAATTTGCATTCATATTACAAGTTGAAAGTAAACACCTACACTGAAGCGCGATCAAATTTAATGCGTGTCGGGTTAGTGTGACTGAAGACCTTAGGGTATATTTAACATAGTGCGAGCGGACATGATCCGATGTAGCGTATCATGTCCGCTGCACATCTATAAATGCAGACAGCATACGCTGTCGGCATTTATCATTGCACCAGCAGTTTTTGTGAACTGCTGGTGCAATGCCGCCCCCTGCAGATTCGCAACCAATCAACCGCTAGCAGGGGGTGTCAATCAACCCGATTGTATTCGATCGGGTTGATTTCTGTCCGCAGCCTCAGATCAGGCGGACAAGTTATGGAGCAGTGGTCTTTATACCGCTACTTCATAAATTCTGTTTCCAGCGGAGCTTGATAAATCCTCCCCCTTGTGTAAAGGGAAAATAAAAAGTGACACTTATATATACAATAAAAATATTTGTAAGGGTTCAAAGGTATAGGGTATATGCATTTGGCTTTAATATATATAATATATATATATATATATATAAATAAATAAAATAAAAAAATAAAATATATATATATATATAGTGTGTGTATATATTAATATATATATATACTGTATATATATATATATATATATATATATATATATATATATATATATATATATATATATATATATATATATATATATATATGTGTGTGTGTTTGTCTAAATAATATTTTTATAATAATATTTATTAATGTGTTTTTACTGTGTATTTACGGTAAATATTTAACATTTCAATGTTCTTTATATAGGGGAAAATATTATTTGTACTTTCAAATTGATATTCCTATAAATATACATTTGTATATATCTGTACATATATATATTCATATAGGTATAGATATATATTTTACATTAACATCAGATTTAAAATATCTACTTATAAAAGCCTGCATTTATCAAGTTTACTGACAGAAAAGGTTCTCAGTTTGGGATTGTGTTTATCCGTGTTTGGGGCAAGAGAGCAGCATCCACTGCTTAGTTATGCAGCCCCGCAAATGCAAACTTTTTAAAATCTATTTATTAAGCATTTTATATTACAAAAAAAGTGTTTCCTTTCCTTTTAACCCCTAAGATTGTATCCAGTTTTAGATCCAGACCAGTAGTGGTTTTTGGCGTGTGCCTGGGAGCTACAACAGCCTAAATCTGATTATTTAGTTAATTTATGATTGCCAAATTTATTTTAAAAATGTTAATTTTGGAATTCCACTAAATAATTAAATTAATAGTTAATGTAATTAATAGTGCTGATTGGTAGCTAAATGCACCCACCTTTAAACAAGTGCTGTCCAGCGTCTTGAACCAAAATTGGCTGGCTCCTTAGCTTAGATGCCTTCTTTTTTAAATAAAAAACGACGATCCCCCTGCATACATTTAGCCACCAATCAACGAGCGCTACCCAGGTGCTGAACCAAAAATGGGCCAGGTCCTTAGCTTACATTCCTGCTTTTTCAAATAAAGATACCAAGAGAAAGAAGAAAAAATGACAATAGGAGTAAATTAGAAAGTTGCTTAAAATTGCATACTCTATCTGAATCATTAAAGAAAAAATGTGGGTTTAGTGTCCCTTTAAGTTTAGGGTCAAATGCCAGAATAAAAATTGATTTGTTCAGCCATCTTAAAGATTATCCTTGTATGAACTGGGTTTCTGATGTAAGCTGTGACGCATACATTTTATATACTGGAAATGGGAGAGAAAAGAATGCAGTGACAACCTATAAATACTTACCATAAACACATATTTATGTTGCCTGGGACACTTGATTACAGTTACTAACTAAAACACAAAATCAACATTCATTAAAAACAACAAGAGTCCTTTTGTTACTGTCTGAGTGCGCGGACACAATGCGGTTACAGTTTATACCACTCAGACACAAATACCAATTTACAGGAAAAGGTGACGACTGATGGTGACTATGGGACAAAGATTTTAAATTCAAAATACAGTGGGCTATATTCACTAACAACCTCACCTTTTTCTTTCTATCTGAAGCTTACTTATCTGTCTGTTCTTTTGTAAAGACTCCATAGCATAACATAAGAATAAGTGAAACTGGAGAGGTTGGAGAGACTGTTAGTGAATTTCATCCATGACCAGGAAATGCCCTTTCATTTACTTGGATCATTATTTATGGGAAACCTCAAAGCTATGAATTGTGCAGCTATTATATGTATAGGCAGAAACTAAATGAAATAACTATATACATAAGGAGTCTATATTTTATCTAACAAGGATATGAAATCCTTTCTCTGTTTTTCTATTCATTGGGGCCGAATTATCAAGCTCAGAATGGAGCTTGATGCCCCTTGTTTCCGGCGAAATATAACTTGTCCATCTGCTCTGAGACGACGGACAGAAATCAACCCGATTGAATACGATCGGGTTGATTGACACCCCCTGCTAGTGGCCGATTGGCCGTGAATCTGCAGGGGGCGGTATTGCAGAAGCAGTTCTGGTGAACTGCTTGTGCAATGATAAATGCCGACAGCGTATGCTGTCAGCATTTATCGATGTGCAGCGGACATGAGACACTACATCGTATCATGTCCGCTCACACTTTGATAAATATGCCCCATTGTCTCTTTGTAAATCTCTTCCCCTGTATGTATCTCTCCACTGCCCTTACTGTGTCTCTTTGTCCCAGTCCCTGCAGGAACCTAACCCCTCCTGTGTCTCTCCTGCATCTTTTCCCCTCTTCATCTACTCAGCTCTCTGCTGCGTCTCCTCTTCTCTCCTGTGGATTATAATTATTTTCTCTTACCCTATATGCACCATCCTGATATATTACTAAAAGTATATATCTTCCCTCACTCCTGCGTGTCCTTCTGATCTTAACCCCCCTGTTTGCATGTGTCTCCCCTCCCCCTGCCTATAGCTACATTTACCTTCCAATTCCTCTGCCTATCCATGCCTTGCTCTTCCTCTAAGCCTCTTATTTGTCCATTTCCCTAACTTTTCCCTTTTCACTGTTTATCCTTATGTATAGGCTTTGCCTATCCATATATTCTGGTTTGCCTATCTGTATTTACCCATTTGCTTAGCTTATTCTTGTTGGTCCCTTTTGGCTTTGCCTATCCATATATTCTGGTTTGCCTATCTGTATTTACCCATTTGCTTAGCTTATTCTTGTTGGTCCCCTTTGGCTTTGCCTATCCATATATTCTGGTTTGCCTATCTGTATTTACCCATTTGCTTAGCTTATTCTTGTTGGTCCCTTTTGGCTTTGCCTATCCATATATTCTGGTTTGCCTATCTGTATTTACCCATTTGCTTAGCTTATTCTTGTTGGTCCCCTTTGGCTTTGCCTATCCATATATTCTGGTTTGCCTATCTGTATTTACCCATTTGCTTAGCTTATTCTTGTTGGTCCCTTTTGGCTTTGCCTATCTTTATCTCCCATTGTTCTGCTTTTGCCCAGCTTTACCTCTCTAGTTTCCTTTTTTTTTTAACTTGTAATACAAACGCAACCCAACTAGCGCAAAATGCTTAACTCTAGCGGAGTTTTTGCGAATGTGGGAAAAAAAAATGTGCGCACTTTTAATTTAGCCCATAGCTAAGCACAGTTCTAGGCAAGCAATAGTGCACCAAATAAATATTATAACATATTATAGCATTTTGTATTGCCTTAGCAAGTCTGATTTGTATTTAAATAATTTGTCTAAACTAGTCCTTCGCTTACTATCACTTTATTTTCTCACTAACTCTCTAGAAAGTCTTTTTTTTTTTATTTAATTGACACATTCTGCAAACTCAGTAGGTTACCAAGAAAAAAAAACCTCACCAAGTTAATTTTCAGGAGCAGATGGAATGTGAACAGCTTTTTTAATTCTTCTCTTATTCCTTTGCTGACAGAGAGCTTTACGTTTATTTTAAAAGTTGCTAATTTTAGATACTCCTGCTGTGTGTTTTTTATTACATTTACTTCAACACAGAAATAAAATTCCAGGCAGTGTGTGAGAGCAAGCTGGGGGTGTCCTTGCTTAAAGGGACATGGCATCCCAAATTTTTCTTACATGATTAATATAGAGCATGCACTTTTAAACTATTTTCCTATATTATAAAATTTGCTTTGTTCTTTTTGTATCCTTAGTTAAATAGCATACCTAGGTAAGCTCGGGAACAGCAATGCAACACTAGGAGATAGCCGCTGATAGGTGGCTGAACATATATGCCTTTTGTTATTTATTTTTCTGATGTGTTCAGCTAGCTCCCTGTAATGCATTGCTGCTCCTTCAACAAAGGATACTAAGAGAATGAAGCTAATTTGATAATCGAAGTAAATTGGAAAGTGTGTTTGTTCTATTTGAGTCATGAAATATAAATGTGGGTTTTCATGTCCCTTTAAAGGACAGAAAACATTCAGCTTTGTGATCAACATAAGCAAATCTTTTTGCACAGAGCAAGAATAAATAGGCTAATAACAAATATGTTATTTATATGCCTCAGAGGTCTGGATGTGTCCAGAGTTGGGTTAAGTTAATTTTAACCACTTGTGTACGAAGGATGTTGTGAAGGATATGTGCTAAATGCATGTTATTGTTTTCTTCACTAAGCTCACAGTATAGACCACTGGGGGGGACTCGTCAAATCCACCTCACATCTCCAACAGGAACAAGAGATACCTTGTTTAAAGAGGATAGTCTGTCTATTTAAATATCCTACTATAATGTAAAAGCAGTGATCTGTTGCAGCCAAATCCACTGCTTTGGCTGAGGTGGGCTGTATAGAACCTTTTTTATTCCCCATTTACCTAGTGCTCCCCCCCCCCCATAGTCCAGCAGACACGGCTAGATACCAACGGATCAGCTTGGGGCTGTCCGACTATAGCACCCCAATTTTAGGTTGCTGGGAGGGGTCATAGCATCACTGTTGCTCCCTGTTGGCATTCGTCCCCTGCACCCGGAGGCACAGGGATGTCCACATAATTCCAATTCCTGTCACTCAGTTCCCCAAAACAGGTTTCCAACTCAGACCAGGGTGGGGGGGGGTTCCACCTTTCCACCTTCTCATCAGGATCATTGGGAAATCCTTGCACTAATGTGTGATGATGTCACAGGGAACAAGGGTAGTATATCTGAAGCTGAGGGAGAGCCATGTCTCAGTTTGGATGTGCATTAGAGGCTGCTAATGAAGGTGGGTGGCAGATAACCAGAGCCAATATGTTTTGGAAGTGTTGGACACTCTTAGTAAAGTATTTCTTAGTAAAGTAGGCAAGGGAAGAAGGAGTATTGCAGGTTATTAAAATAAAGATAAAAACAGCAGAATTAATAGTGCTGGAAGGAAGGGAGAGAGATTTTGTAGTTTGAGAGCAAACTGAAGTCAGTTGAGTAATTTAAACATCTTGTACAGCTCCAGATGAGGAAAACATTGGTGAGCCAGTCAGAAGCAGGCATACACATGTATGCTTCTTTCAATTGCTTCATTTTTAGCAGGAGCAGCATAGAGGAATTTTTTATGGTGTGCAACCTTATATATTCCTTTAAATCTTCAGCTCCTTTACATTGGTAAAGCATTGAAAGAGAGTTTGCATCAAAATCATATGCCTTAAAGGGGCAGTCAAGTCCAAATTTTTTTTTTTCATGATTTAAATAGGGCATGCAATTTTAAACAACTTCCCAATTTACTTTTATCACCAATTTTGCTTTGTTCTCTTGGTATTCTTAGTTGAAAGCTAAACCTAGGAGGTTCATATGCTAATTTCTTAGACCTTGAAGACTGCCTCTAATCTGAATACATTTTGACCACTAGAGGGCATTAGTTCACATGTTTCATATAGATAACATTGAGCTCATGCACGTAAAGTGACCTAGGAGTGAGCACTGATTGGCTAAACTGCATGTCTGTCAAAAGAACTGAAATAAGGGGGCAGTTTGCAGATGCTTAGATACAAGGTAATTACAGAGGTAAAACGTGTATTATTATAACTGTGTTGGTTATGCAAAACTGGGGAATGGGTAATAAAGGGATTATCTATCTTTTAAAACTATAAATATTCTTGTGTAGACTGTCCCTTTAATGAAATAGAGCAGTTAATTTTATGCTAAATGTCCCTTTAATATATAGGGGAAATTTTAGGAAAGAAGTCGAGAGAGATGTGAAATGGGATAAAGAAGAGTAATAGAATAGAGAGATGGGGAGCAAGGTAACTAGTATTAAAAGGGACACTGTAGTCTCTAAGAGCATGTTATTTTAAGTCTAGTGACCCTGCACTACTGTGTGTTTAATATCCACAAAGGGGTTAAACACACAGTACAAATACAGCTTGGGACTTGCAGAGCATTGCTGGTTCTGCAGCTCTAGGCGCACAGCTCAGATATGGAACTAGCTCTTCTGATTGGATCAGTGGCGTTTTACTCTCAGGACCAGCACTGAACTTTCATGGTTCAGATAGTGCATGCACTTTTTGAGATTTTTTAAAATGTACTTCTGTTATAAAATAATAAAATGTACTTTGTTCTATTGGTTTCCTTTGTTAAAAAACATACCTAGGTAGGCTCATGCACAGCAATGCACTAGCTAGTAGGTGATTGGTGGCTATGCACATGTTCCTCTTTTAATTGTCTCACCAGATGTGTTCAGCTAGCTCCCAGTAGTACCTTACTGCTGTGGAGTTGCCACAGGGCTCGACAAACCCAGGAGCTTGGAAGCCACTGGCTCCTAGAATTTTAACCCTGGCTCCTAACTTTTTCAGTTATTCTCCATATATCTGTATACAAATACCACTGTCTGGCTCCAAAATTTTTATGTCCTTTTAAAGAACACAGAAAAAATAGAAGAGAAAAAGAGATGTATAGCATAGAAAAGTGTTCGTGTATACAGTGAATATGAGTGGTGCGCACTGCACTTGAGTAACAGAGAGCTGGCCTGAGCTGGGATATCAACTGGTTGGAATTAATCCTCTGGTCATAAAACACTTGAATGACATTGCCAGATGGAACGTCGGTAGCACTGTGTGTGTACAAGCACATTACTGCTGGTTGAGTCATCATTGGGTTAAATGCGCAGCGTTTATCTTTCTTCACTGGAGCCACCAGCTAGTTTTATTTCCGCATTGTGCATTCATGCTAAAAGTATTCAAGGTTGTTTTCGCTATACTCATAACTGCATTCTGCCTAATGGTGACTAAAACAACTTACAAGCACTCACACTCTGTATACAATGTGTACACATGTGTATACTTTATAGACTTTTACTTGTAATAGATATAAAATGTGTTTTTAATAGACATTTGCGTTTCGTTCCGAATCAAAATTCGGATGAATTTGTCAAATTCGGAGCTTTGGATCGATTCGAATTATCCTAGCAACGAAACGAAACTAATCCGAATGCTTTTGTAACGAATAAATTCAAATTAATTTGGATTTATTCATTACATTCGAATGACCATGGACTAATCACAATTACACTAGTATTGTACGGTATAATAGGTAGCTCTGTGCAGAGCATATTATGTAGCTGGTACCTGTGAGGTTGGTACTTAGGTGGGATGTACTGTGTATTACACTAGTATTATGTACTGTATATTAGGTTATATACCTCTGCTAGCTCTGTGCATATTGTGTAGCTGGTACCTTTGAGGTTCAGATGGGTTACGCCTAATATACAGTACATAATATACTAGTCTAATACACAGCACATCCCACCTAACACATACCAAACTTCCGAATCAAATCTGAACTGAATACATCCGAATGTATTCGAATCCGGATGAATCCGAAATGAATACATTCGAATTTCGAATGTATCCGAATTCGAATTGATCCAAAAACAAAATTCTAAAAAATCTGAATCGGTCCGAAACAAATTTTTCCGCTACGCACAAGTCTAGTTTTTAAAAGTTATTGTTAAAGGGACAGTAAAGACAAATTTAAACTTTCATGATTCAGATAGAGCATGCAATTTTAAAGGAACACTGAACACAAATTTTTTCTTTTGCGACTCAGATAGAGCATCCAATGTTAAGCAACTTTCTAATTTACTCCTTTTATCAATTTTTCTTTGTTCTCTTGCTATCTTTATATGAAAAAGCAGGAATGTAAGCATAAGAGCCAGCCCATTTTGGTTCAGCACCTGGGTAGCGCTTTCTGATTGGTGTCTAAATGTAACCACCAATCAGCAAGCACTTAAAATTGCATGCTCTAACTGAATCATGAAAGTTTAATTTTGACTAAACTATTCCTTTAAACAACTTTCCAATTGACTTCTGTTATCAAATTTACTTCATTATTTTGGTATCTTTTATTGAAGAGTATAACTAGGTAGGCTCATAAGAGCTCAGGAGTGTGCATGTGTCTTTAGTAGTCTATGGCAGCAGGGTTTTGCATCATTATTTGTAGTTTTGATATACAATGTTGCAATACTCTGCTGCCATAGACTACTAAAGACACGTGCACACTCCTGAACCCTTATAAACCTACCTAGTTTTACTCTTCAATAAAAGATTCCAAGAGAACAAAGCAAATTTGAAAACAGACGTCAATTGGAAAGTTGTTTAATATTGCATGCTCTATCTGAATCATGAAGGTTTAAAGGGACAGTATGCACCAATTTTCATTTAACTGCATGTAATAGACACTACTGTAAAGAATAATATGCACAGATACTGATTTAAAAACTTACTTAGAAGCTCAAAGTTTAGCTCTGTTAAAAAAGTAGCTGGAACACCCACTGCAAGTTGGAAATAGCAGACACTCCCCACCTCCCCCGTCCTCTGCATATGAAAAACATAATTTATGTAAGAACTTACCTGATAAATTCATTTCTTTCATATTAGCAAGAGTCCATGAGCTAGTGACGTATGGGATTTACATTCCTACCAGGAGGGGCAAAGTTTCCCAAACCTCAAAATGCCTATAAATACACCCCTCACCACACCCACAATTCAGTTTAACGAATAGCCAAGAAGTGGGGTGATAAAAAAGTGCGAAAGCATATAAAATAAGGAATTGGAATAATTGTGCTTTATACAAAAATCATAACCACCACAAAAAAAGGGTGGGCCTCATGGACTCTTGCTAATATGAAAGAAATTAATTTATCAGGTAAGTTCTTACATAAATTATGTTTTCTTTCATGTAATTAGCAAGAGTCCATGAGCTAGTGACGTATGGGATAATGATTACCCAAGATGTGGATCTTTCCACGCAAGAGTCACTAGAGAGGGAGGGATAAAATAAAGACAGCCAATTCCTGCTGAAAATAATCCACACCCAAAATAAAGTTTAATGAAAAACATAAGCAGAAGATTCAAACTGAAACCGCTGCCTGAAGTACTTTTCTACCAAAAACTGCTTCAGAAGAAGAAAATACATCAAAATGGTAGAATTTATTAAAAGTATGCAAAGAGGACCAAGTTGCTGCTTTGCAAATCTGATCAATCGAAGCTTCATTCCTAAACGCCCAGGAAGTAGAAACTGACCTAGTAGAATGAGCTGTAATCCTTTGAGGCGGAGTTTTACCCGACTCAACATAGGCAAGATGAATTAAAGATTTCAACCAAGATGCCAAAGAAATGGCAGAAGCTTTCTGGCCTTTTCTAGAACCGGAAAAGATAACAAATAAACTAGAAGTCTTTCGGAAAGACTTAGTAGCTTCAACATAATATTTCAAAGCTCTAACAACATCCAAAGAATGTAACGATTTCTCCTTAGAATTCTTAGGATTAGGACATAATGAAGGAACCACAATTTCTCTACTAATGTTGTTGGAATTCACAACTTTAGGTAAAAATTCAAAAGAAGTTCGCAACACTGCCTTATCCTGATGAAAAATCAGAAAAGGAGACTCACAAGAAAGAGCAGATAATTCAGAAACTCTTCTGGCAGAAGAGATTGCCAAAAGGAACAAAACTTTCCAAGAAAGTAATTTAATGTCCAATGAATGCATAGGTTCAAACGGAGGAGCTTGAAGAGCCCCCAGAACCAAATTCAAACTCCAAGGAGGAGAAATTGACTTAATGACAGGTTTTATACGAACCAAAGCTTGTACAAAACAATGAATATCAGGAAGATTAGCAATCTTTCTGTGAAAAAGAACAGAAAGAGCAGAGATTTGTCCTTTCAAAGAACTTGCGGATAAACCTTTATCTAAACCATCCTGAAGAAACTGTAAAATTCTCGGAATTCTAAAAGAATGCCAAGAAAAATGATGAGAAAGACACCAAGAAATATAAGTCTTCCAGACTCTATAATATATCTCTCTGGATACAGATTTACGAGCCTGTAACATAGTATTAATCACAGAGTCAGAGAAACCTCTTTGACCAAGAATCAAGCGTTCAATCTCCATACCTTTAAATTTAAGGATTTGAGATCCTGATGGAAAAAAGGACCTTGCGACAGAAGGTCTGGTCGTAGCGGAAGAGTCCACGGATGGCAAGAGGCCATCCGGACAAGATCCGCATACCAAAACCTGTGAGGCCATGCCGGAGCTACCAGCAGAACAAACGAGCATTCCTTCAGAATCTTGGAGATTACTCTTGGAAGAAGAACTAGAGGCGGAAAGATATAAGCAGGATGATACTTCCAAGGAAGTGATAATGCATCCACTGCTTCCGCCTGAGGATCCCGGGATCTGGACAGATACCTGGGAAGTTTCTTGTTTAGATGAGACGCCATCAGATCTATTTCTGGAAGCTCCCACATTTGAACAATCTGAAGAAATACCTCTGGGTGAAGAGACCATTCGCCCGGATGCAACGTTTGGCGACTGAGATAATCCGCTTCCCAATTGTCTATACCTGGGATATGAACTGCAGAGATTAGACAGGAGCTGGATTCCGCCCAAACCAGAATTCGAGATACTTCTTTCATAGCCAGAGGACTGTGAGTCCCTCCTTGATGATTGATGTATGCCACAGTTGTGACATTGTCTGTCTGAAAACAAATGAACGATTCTCTCTTCAGAAGAGGCCAAGACTGAAGAGCTCTGAAAATTGCACGGAGTTCCAAAATATTGATCGGTAATCTCACCTCCTGAGATTCCCAAACTCCTTGTGCCGTCAGAGATCCCCACACAGCTCCCCAACCTGTGAGACTTGCATCTGTTGAAATTACAGTCCAGGTCGGAAGCACAAAAGAAGCCCCCTGAATTAAACGATGGTGATCTGTCCACCCAGTTAGAGAGTGTCGTACAATCGGTTTTAAAGATATTAATTGAGATATCTTTGTGTAATCCCTGCACCATTGATTCAGCATACAGAGCTGAAGAGGTCGCATGTGAAAACGAGCAAAGGGGATCGCGTCCGATGCAGCAGTCACAAGACCTAGAATTTCCATGCATAAGGCTACCGAAGGGAATGATTGTGACTGAAGGTTTCGACAAGCTGAAATCAATTTTAGACGTCTCTTGTCTGTTAAAGACAGAGTCATGGACACTGAATCTATCTGGAAACCCAGAAAGGTTACCCTTGTCTGAGGAATCAATGAACTTTTTGGTGAATTGATCCTCCAACCATGATCTTGAAGAAACAACACAAGTCGATTCGTATGAGATTCTGCTAAATGTAAAGACTGAGCAAGTACCAAGATATCGTCCAAATAAGGAAATACCACAATACCCTGTTCTCTGATTACAGACAGAAGGGCACCGAGAACCTTTGTAAAAATTCTTGGAGCTGTAGCTAGGCCAAACGGCAGAGCCACAAACTGGTAATGCTTGTCCAGAAAAGAGAATCTCAGGAACTGATAATGATCTGGATGAATCGGAATATGCAGATAAGCATCCTGTAAATCTATTGTGGACATATAATGCCCTTGCTGAACAAAAGGCAAGATAGTCCTTACAGTTACCATTTTGAACGTTGGTATCCTTACATAACGATTCAATATTTTTAGATCCAGAACTGGTCTGAAGGAATTCTCCTTCTTTGGTACAATGAAGAGATTTGAATAAAACCCCATCCCCTGTTCCAGAACTGGAACTGGCATAATTACTCCAGCCAACTCTAGATCTGAAACACAATTCAGAAATGCTTGAGCTTTCACTGGATTTACTGGGACACGGGAAAGAAAAAATCTCTTTGCAGGAGGTCTCATCTTGAAACCAATTCTGTACCCTTCTGAAACAATGTTCTGAATCCAAAGATTGTGAACAGAATTGATCCAAATTTCTTTGAAAAAACGTAACCTGCCCCCTACCAGCTGAGCTGGAATGAGGGCCGCACCTTCATGTGGACTTAGAAGCAGGCTTTGCCTTTCTAGAAGGCTTGGATTTATTCCAGACTGGAGATGGTTTCCAAACTGAAACTGCTCCTGAGGATGAAGGATCAGGCTTTTGTTCCTTGTTGAAACGAAAGGAACGAAAATGATTATTAGCCCTGTTTTTACCCTTAGATTTTTTATCCTGTGGTAAAAAAGTTCCTTTCCCACCAGTAACAGTTGAGATAATAGAATCCAACTGAGAACCAAATAATTTTTTACCCTGGAAAGAAATGGAAAGTAGAGTTGATTTAGAAGCCATATCAGCATTCCAAGTTTTAAGCCATAAAGCTCTTCTAGCTAAAATAGCTAGAGACATAAACCTGACATCAACTCTGATAATATCAAAAATGGCATCACAGATAAAATTATTAGCATGCTGAAGAAGAATAATAATATTATGAGAATCATGATCTGTTACTTGTTGCGCTAAAGTCTCCAACCAAAAAGTTGAAGCTGCAGCAACATCAGCCAATGATATAGCAGGTCTAAGAAGATTACCTGAACACAGATAAGCTTTTCTTAGAAAGGATTCAATTTTCCTATCTAAAGGATCCTTAAACGAAGTACCATCTGACGTAGGAATAGTAGTACGTTTAGCAAGGGTAGAAATAGCCCCATCAACTTTAGGGATTTTGTCCCAAAATTCTAATCTGTCAGACGGCATAGGATATAATTGCTTAAAACGTTTAGAAGGAGTAAATGAATTACCCAATTTATCCCATTCTCTGGAAATTACTTCAGAAATAGCATTAGGAACAGGAAAAACTTCTGGAATAACCACAGGAGATTTAAATACCTTATCTAAACGTTTAGAATTAGTATCAAGAGGACCAGACTCCTCTATTTCTAAAGCAATTAGTACTTCTTTAAGTAAAGAACGAATAAATTCCATTTTAAATAAATATGAAGATTTATCAGCATCAATCTCTGAGACAGAATCCTCTGAACCAGAAGAGTCATCAGAATCAGAATGATGATGTTCATTTAAAAATTCATCTGTAGAGAGAGAAGTTTTAAAAGATTTTTTATGTTTACTAGAAGGAGAAATAACAGACATAGCCTTCTTGATGGATTCAGAAACAAAATCTCTTATGTTATCAGGAACATTCTGCACCTTAGATGTTGAAGGAACTGCAACAGGCAATGGTACATTACTAAAGGAAATATTATCTGCTTTAACAAGTTTGTCATGACAATTAATACAAACAACAGCCGGAGGAATAGCTACCAAAAGTTTACAGCAGATACACTTAGCTTTGGTAGTTCCAGCACTAGACAGCGATTTTCCTGAAGTATCTTCTGACTCGGATGCAACGTGAGACATCTTGCAATATGTAAGAGAAAAAACAACATATAAAGCAAAATTGATCAAATTCCTTAAATGACAGTTTCAGGAATGGGAAAAAATGCCAATAAACAAGCTTCTAGTAACCAGAAGCAAAGAAAAAATGAGACTGAAATAATGTGGAGACAAAAGCGACGCCCATATTTTTTAGTGCCAAATAAGACGCCCACATTATTTGGCGCCTAAATGCTTTTTGGCGCCAAAAATGACGCCACATCCGGAACGCCGACATTTTTGGCGCAAAAGGAAGTAAAAAATGACGCAACTTCCGGCGACACGTATGACGCCGGAAACAGAAAAGATTTTTTGCGCCAAAAAAGTCCGCGCCAAGAATGACGCAATAAAATGAAGCATTTTCAGCCCCCGCGAGCCTAACAGCCCACAGGGAAAAAAGAGTCAAATTTTAAGGTAAGAAAAAAGATTGATTCAAATGCATTATCCCAAATATGAAACTGACTGTCTGAAAATAAGGAATGTTGAACATCCTGAGTCAAGGCAAATAAATGTTTGAATACATATATTTAGAACTTTATAAATAAAGTGCCCAACCATAGCTTAGAGTGTCACAGAAAATAAGATTTACTTACCCCAGGACACTCATCTACATGTTTGTAGAAAGCCAAACCAGTACTGAAACGAAAATCAGCAGAGGTAATGGTATATAAATAAGAGTATATCGTCGATCTGAAAAGGGAGGTAAGAGATGAATCTCTACGACCGATAACAGAGAACCTATGAAATAGACCCCGTAGAAGGAGATCACTGCATTCAAATAGGCAATATTCTCCTCACATCCCTCTGACATTCACTGCACGCTGAGAGGAAAACCGGGCTCCAACTTGCTGCGGAGCGCATATCAACGTAGAATCTAGCACAAACTTACTTCACCACCTCCATAGGAGGCAAAGTTTGTAAAACTGAATTGTGGGTGTGGTGAGGGGTGTATTTATAGGCATTTTGAGGTTTGGGAAACTTTGCCCCTCCTGGTAGGAATGTAAATCCCATACGTCACTAGCTCATGGACTCTTGCTAATTACATGAAAGAAAGACTCTTTACACAAACAGGAGCAAGCTGGAGTAGGTATACGTCGGTATTCTCCTAAAACTTTGGGGCTTGGTTAGGAGTCTGAAAATCAGAGCAATGTTATTTAAAAATAAGCAAAACTATACATTAAAAAAAAAACAACAACCCTGTATGGGCAATATAAATGGATCATCTACAAAACATTTATGCAAAGAAAAATCTATTGTTTAATGTCCCTTTAATTTTGACTTTACTGTCCCTTTAAAGTAATCACCAACAGAGGTAACTAATGAATAAAATATTATGTACTGTACTATAACAAATATTATATAAAAAGTTACTTGTTATCTTTAATTGGTAATATTTTAATCAACACTGAAACATTTCTAGATATGAAAGGATGAGCGGTTAAAGGGACAATACAATACCAATACAAATTTATAAAGAAACATTTTAGCAATATGCATGAATTTGCTTCTGAGAAATGTTTTTTGATAACTTTTTTCTTGTACAAAATAAAAATATTTATAAAATACTATTTTTTTTAAACCATTAGGTTTGCACTCGACTTAAATACAGACTTCAGAGTGCATTTGTGATTTACACAAATCTATTCAAATGTTTGCAAAATACTAGTTATAAATGTATTTACATTAAAGGACACTAAACCCAATTTTTTTCTTTAACGATTTAGATAGAGCGTGCAATTTTAAGCAACTTTCTAATTTACTCCTATTATCAATTTTTCTTCGTTCGTTTGCTATCTTTATTTAAAAAGCAAGAATGTATTGCTTAGGCGCCGGCCCATTTTTGGTTCAGAACCTGGGTTATGCTTGCTGATTGGTTTGCTAAATGTAGCCACCAATAAGCAAGTGCTATCCAGGGTGCTGAACCTAAAATGGGCTTGCTCCTAACCTTTAAATTCCTGATTTTTAAATAAAGATAGCAAGAGAACAAAGAAAAATTGATAATAGGAGTAAATCAGAAAGTTGCTTAAAATTACATGCTCTATCTGAATCATGAAAGAAAAAAATGTGGGTTCAGTATCCCTTTAATTGCACATCATCAATTGATGCCAATGATTAGAGAAAAGGCTTGATAATCTAAATCTTTTTCTGTTCCATCTAACAAAATAATGTTTCTAACTGTATAACAGTTTTTTGTTTTTTTATTTTGTCTAAATGAATGCCCTTGTGCTGAATAAACCTACTTTGCCTATATCAGTTGGTCAACCAGATACACAGAACCACACACTGCCTGTTGATTTAACCTAAAATTGAAGTGGCTTTTAATTAAGCTTTTTCATTTTGGGTAATATGTCCCTTTAAGTGAAAAAAAATGCACCAAGTCACATAAGGCAGACTAATATTAGATCAGTCATTATGTTTTACGGTCTGTTTGCATATTTCTGTGAAGGTCTGTGAAAAACCTTTTGAAACCCCTTTAAAAGCAAGTGGAACACCTGTTAAAGAATTTTATTCATATATTTAACCAAAATGTCCTGATTTGAGTGTTATGTATTTATTTGAAACTAAAACTATAGATTGCAATAGTTAGTGAACAAAAGTCATAGCTAGCCTGAGCTTGCACAGATTGCTTGTGCACCACATAATGATAGACTGTATAAAGATCCTGTGTCCTTTCAATTACATGTACAGTAATACTGAGTGTTCTAAATATTTATTGAGAATGTAAAGTAGAGCAGGGGTCAGTAACCTTGGGCCCCCAGATATTTTGGAACTACATTTCCCATGATGCTGAGACACTTTTTAGGCTGTCTAAGCATCATGGAAAATGTAGTTCCAAAACATCTAGGAGGCCAATGTTGCTGACCTCTGAAGTAGAGGACTATGTGATACCCAGAGAGTCACCTGAATAAAGGGATCCTACCCTTTCCAATAGTGTAGCTATGTTTTTGTGCTGCCTTAGGCACTGGGAATCCTTTTTTTTAAAGATGTTTGCCTCTTGTGATTGGCTTGCCAGATGTGTTAATGAATTGCTTCACTGGAGCTGACTTTAACTATGTGCTTAACCCATTTGCAACAAAGCAGTAATAAAATGCACTAACGCATTTTCTGTTTTGCACTTTTTATGTGACTTCCCAGAGGCCTTTACATCTTACTTTACTAAGAAAAGGAGCAGTTATAGCTCGCAACGATAAAGCAAAACTGAACCTTGACTTTATCAAATTAAAATAAAAATCATAGAAAAAAAAAAATTGTGGTTACATAACAAATATCTTTTTGGGTTGTTGGAATTAATATCTCAGCTTGTCTTGTTTAGATTCGTTGCGCTCCAGGCAACGGATCATGAGACTTCGCTTATAACATGCAATGTAATCAAACATTTTAACTGGAAACAATTGTATCATATACACAATTTTCTTCCTAATGGGAAAGAGTCCACAGCTGCATTCATTACTTATGGGAAATAAGAACCTGGCCACCAGGAGGAGGCAAAGACACACCAGCCAAAGGCTCAAATACTCCTCCCACTTCCCCTATCCCCCAGTCATTCTTTGCCTTTCGTCCCAGGAGGTTGGAAGAGTAGTGTCAGAAGTTTAATGTTTAACAAAAACAATAATTTTATTTGATTTTTTTCTCAAAAAAAAAAAATGGAGGGTAGTACTCTTCGCAATGGGACGGAAGTTTTAAGTAGTCCTGCTAGTCTCTCAGTGAGGGCCTGGGCGAATGTTAGAGTCCGGAGATGCAGTGGGAATTCTCTCTGCGACACCATCCCGACTCGTATTAACAGCTCCTCTAGCACTTGGTGTTGCTGAACCTTCGCTTCGCTACCTGCTGTCTTCTCTCAAGTCCATGGCGGAGGCGACGCTACTATCCGTCACACTTGAAGGGCTGTGTTCCTGTTAGACGACGTAGATTCCGGTAAGATCGTTTCATTTTATCAATATGAATGTTATGTTGTTATGTGACAGATAGGTATGGGTCTCAGTGAGGCTCCTCTGTACCGATCTGGGAATCATGGGATAATTCCTTCCTTAGGGGGGTTTTTTGAACAGGGAGGGGTTCTTTAATCGTTTCTTATGTGATCACTCCGCTTTGTGTAGTGGGTATTGGCTCTGGGGCTGAGATATCTCGCAATTCAGGAGAATTGTTTGATGGATTTGGTGGGGCCTAATTCCCGTCCTTTTCTGGCACGCTTTTTTGGGACTGTACGGTTCACCTTATGACCAGGCGTTGTTACACTGGGTTTTACGCTTCCGCATTCCTGACCGTGTAGCGGCGAAGACAGTCTGTTTTGTTTGGATCTGGTCATAGGAGGTGGTAAGTGCCCCAGCCATTGGGGGTGTCAGGTGCCGTTAGTTTTTTTATAGTGTCCTATTTTTCTCTTTGGTTTAAGTCATGGAGGATTCTGAAGCTGAGACTGTTATAGTTTCTGATTCCGATTCTTCCTCTTGTGAGGAAGGTGCTTCGGCCCCACTGACGCAGTTCTATCATTCCTGTCTATTGTGCCTCCTTAGAGCCTACTGAGCCATCACCCTCGGGGGACTCTGTCCCTCATTTGGCAGGTTCCCAACAGCACAGCACCCTTCCACTACATTTGCGGGTAACCCTAATGTTGATTTCCCCTCCACTCAGGGTGGTTTGTTTCCCCTGGAGATGGCAGGTCAGTTCCGCTTCAATGTCTTAATGGTGCTGGTTCACCTGCAGGAGCCAGAGGTTTCTACGCGGTTGTGTTCCTGCCCGACTATCCCGGGTGTTCAGGCTTCGGGTGGGTCTATGCAGTTTCCCATGGGGGTGAATATTCCTCCATGTTGCACCTTTCGTTATCGGATCGCACGGCTGCGCGTCTTACTCTGTTGTCTTTTCGACTTATTGGGGGATCCTCTCCTTTATCAGTCGGGGAATGTGCAGTCCTCGAATGGTGCTTCGAGCTAGACTAAGTGGATTATCTCTTGTCGGTCGCTCATGTTTTTCCCAGATTTATTATTTTGGCGGATGCCTTCGGGCTGCTTTATTTTCTTTCGTCCGGTTAGGTTATTTTTTATTTGATTATTCCTTCGGGAATTTCTGGGATGGACTTGCCTTTTATTGCTTTCATGGAAGTTGTTCACAGACTTGTTAGGTCCGAAGTTTTGGGTGCACCTTGTTAAGTTGTCAGTGAAGCATGTTGCGCCTGGCGAGTCCGGCGGGACCTTGAGTGTTTAGTTTTTTTGTTATATTGTTTGTTTTCGCAAACTACACTATACATTTACATCACAGACTTTTGGGCCCGAATACCGGGAGAGATTGGGTGCCAATCTATTCCCCGGGCTTATGTTGGTGGTTTTCCGCCGTTCCGCTTCTGCCTCTCCTGATAGGGGGTGGGGCCTTCTCTGCTAGGTCGGTTTTGGGACTTGGTCTTGGATCTTGCTGCCCCTTAGGGGGTTTAGGCTCCTCAGGTATCTGGACCTCGTTTTGCTCCGCTTTTAACGGATCCCTTTGTGGATTAGCAGTGGGGTGCTTAATTGGTTTGCGAGAGATAACGGATTTCTGCCTGCATTCTCTATGATACGGCAGCTGTGCTGTTGGGTGGCTAGCCTGTGGCTTGCCAAGCGGGGGGCTGGTTCGCCTCTCCGCTGTTGCTAGAAGTGTCCTCTGGCATGAACTCGGTTCTGGTTCTGTTTTTTTCCCAAAATTCTATTCCACCCTCCTTGGGTCGGGGGCCGACGTGGGACCCTAGTTTCTGAATGTCGCAGAGTTTGACTCTGTGTCAAGGGTTCTATCGCCTTGAGATCAGTTATACGTTTTTCTCTGGGTTTTCTAGAATTCCATTTTTTTCGGGTTACTTCCTCGGGTGAGGAGTGTCTGACCAGAATTTTAGTCAGGGTCTGGCTCAGGTCTTGTTTGACTTGGGGTTTCAGTTTGTGGAAGACTCTCTGTGACGTCCTCCTCCTTCAGGTCTCTTGCGGATCTGGGATAAGACTGGGGTTTTCCGGGTGGTGTGGTATAGCTCCGTTTATACCTGTCCCATTTTTTCCCTCCGGTATTTGGGTTGCGTCTGGAAGGGGTTCTTCATTTTCTCTCTTTTAGAGAGTCTGGTCCCTTCTTCTGGCTGTTCGGGGCCTTTGTTTCTGTGAGGGAATGTGTTCTGGACTTCTTTTGGAGTCTGTTGGGCTCTGTCCTTGAATCAGCATTCCTGTGGAGTGCCTTGGTATGAGTCGCTTTGTCCTCATAGCTTACACAACAGCATCGGTTGTGGGGTCCCGAGATTGCTCCTTGGGTAGTCTCTACTCCTTTTGGGAGTTGGCTCGTTTTGGCTCTTGTGTTGAGTTTTGTGTCTGGTGGGCAAGGTTCCCTTGTCCTCAGTCTTCCCTTGGGGGACTTTTTTTTTTCTGTGGGTGTTTTCCTAGTTAGTCCCTGGTTCAGGGATTGAGATACCCTTGGAAATTGGCTTCTGGGATTGGGGTTCCTCTGGTTCTGGTGGGACTCTGCCCTAGTTTCTGGTCACATTCTTTCAATTTGGCTGTGTGCTTTCTTCCCTCTTGTTCAAGGACTTTTCCTGTCGTTGACAGGTTGGTCTTTATGTGTGTGGGCGGTCTTCACCGCGGCGACTCTGCGGTGGTGGAGGATGTCCCTGTTTATCTCAGGATCCAAAGCTGTGGTTCTGGTCATCTTTCAACTTGTCAGATGCTTCTATTTTCTTTGGATGCATTGGGTCCCTGTTGAGGTGCTCTCTGAGCTCTCGGGGGGGTTTGGATCCTCTGAATTTTCCCTCCATGGAGGGGTGTTTCGCCTAGGAAGTGGAACTTAGTTTTGCTGGTTCCTTTTTATCCCGGGCTGCGGGGTTTTTGTCGGGAGGCGCCTAGGTCTCTTCTACAGTTTGAGGTGAACTCCTTGGTTCCCTCCAACTGGGGAGCTGGACAAGGGTTTTTTTACTTTTGTGCTGAGGCTTGCACTATGGCGTACTACTTAGCCGTCTGTGTGGTTTTTCTGTTTCTTGAGATACATTTCGGTCTCTTTTTCGATCTCCGCCCTGGTCGCGTTTGGCTGATGATGCCCTTTTTTTCTGGATATCTGGTGAGGTTCTCTTGAGTCTTGCGAGCTGTATTGATCTGTCTTTTGGAAGACAGAGTTCTGATTAGTTATCCCTCTACCTTACTTCTTCTTTTCAGGAGTTTGTTGGTTGGGGCCCCTTTATGGGGGCGTGTGTCTGGTATCTGCCTTTGGACGATAAGTGTGCTTCGAGTCCTGTTGGCCCGGTTGCGTTGCGTGTGGTTTTTAGCCAGGCTTGGGACTGTCGTTTGTGTCCTTGGGGCCATTTTTCTTCATGGTTTTTGTTCCCGGTTTTTGGATGAAGCAGAACTTTTTTCTTTATGGGATGTGGTTCAGTTCTGGTGCCCTCCGATTGGGCCACCTCTTACCCTCCCGTTCTTGGCATTCAGTGTCCTCTTTGGCTTGTGTATAATTTTCCCACAAGTAATGAATGCGGCTGTGGACTCTTTCCCGTTAGGAAGAAAAACATAAATTATGCTTACGTAATAATTTCATTTTCTTCCATGGGAAAGAGTCCACAGCCCCCGTCCGTTTTTTTTTAGGCATTTTCATGTATAGTCTTCTGACACCCTTTCACCTTGATATTTCTTACACTGTTCCTTGTTCCTCTGCAGAATGACTGGGGGATAGGGGAAGTGGGAGAAGTATTTAAGCCTTTTGCTGGTGGGTCTTTGCCTCCTCCTGGTGGCCAGGTTCTTATTTCCCACAAGTAATGAATGCGGCTGTGGACTCTTTCCCACAGAAGAAAATGAAATTATCAGGTAAGCATAATTTATGTGTTTTTTTTAGAAGAATTAAATATTTCAAAACATGTTTTATATAGATTTGTAATTTATATTTTAGGATATATTTTCTATACATTAAAGGAATACTAAACCCAAAAAATTTATTTCATGATTCAGATAGAGCATGCAGTTTTAAGCAACTTTTTTCTTCACTTTCTTGCTATCTTTATTTGAAAAAGCAGTAATTATGTACGTTTAGGAGCTGGCCCATTTTTGGTTTAGCACCTTGGTAGCGCTTGCTGATTGGTTTGCTACATTTAGCCACCAATCAGCAAGCGCTACCCAGGTTCTGAACCAAAAATGGGCCAGCTCTTAATCTTATATTCCTGCTTTTTCAAATAAAGATAGCAAGAGAACAAAGAAAAATTGATAATAGGAATAAATTAAAAAGTTGCTTAACATTGCATTCTCTATCTGAATCATGAAAGAAATATTTTGGGTTTAGTGTCCCTTTAAGTATTAGGCTTTTGAAAAAGGCCAAACAATCACTGACCACAGCCCTTCAGCTAGGATATCATGGGTCTCATATATATTAAGATTTCAAAGCCTGTGGCAGTTTTTGCCCTAAAATTATTAAAGGGACATGATTTAGAAAAAGAATACAATTTTAAAAAAGTTTCCAATTTACTTCTTTTATCAATATAGCTTTGTTCACTTGTTGTTATCTGTTGAAAAGATATCTAGATAGATAGCATACACTTGCCTTAAGCATTGCCTGCTGCCATCTAGTGCTCTTGCTAATGTATAATTAACATTGTTGCAAAACTGCTGTGATATAGTACTGCAGACACATGCACACTACTGAATTTACCTTCTTGCTTTTCAACAAAGGATAAAAAGAAAACAAATAAAATTTGATAATAGAAGTAAATTGGAAAGCTGTTTAAAATTGTATGTTCTATGTGAATTAGAAAAGGAAAATTGTGTGTTTTATGTGCCTTTTAGCTGATTTCATTTTAAAGGACATGAAACTCAAGTTTGTTCAAATAGAGAGTACAATTTTAAACAACTTTTACTCCCATTATCTAATTTGCTTCATTCTATAAGGATCCTTTGTTGAAGAAACAGCAATGCACATGGGAGAGCCAATAACATAAGGGAAATATATGTGCAGCCACCAATCAGCAGCTCCTAGGTATGTTTTTCAACAAAGGATACCATGAAAATGAAACAAATTAGAAAAAAATACGTAAATTGAGAAGTTGTTTAAAGTTGTCCACTCTTTCTAAATCATGAAAGGAAAAAATTTGGTTTCATGTCCCTTTAAGATGAAACTAATACTTTGTGTCTGTTGCTGGAGAGGGACAGCGCCACTGGCTCAAAAGAAAAACATTATTTTCTTGAATTAAACAAAAGAGGAAGCGCTCAACCAAGAAACGAACAATAGTGTAATACCATAATATTACATCATTCTAGCACAAATCGCGTTTGCACTCACACGTTCACATTTGCTTTCAACTTGTAATACGAGCGTTTCTTCCGATGCATGAAAACAGCCCTGAAAAAACACTCTGTTTTGCTATATCCTCTGTATATACAACATATAAAATACTAAAACCATTGTCAATTTTAAAGGCCATACTAGTCAAAATGTAATTGTACATGAATGCATTTCAGATTTGAGAAGCATTTTTGCAATATACTGTTTTAGAGTCATATCTACATATGCTGTGCATGCCCAGTGCACGTGGATTTGAGCACTCAGAGAGCTGATAATGTTTTGTATTATGGGAATTGATCCATATTTGGTACCTTGCATACTGCCGCAATCTCTCAGTGCAGGTGTCATTATATAATGTGGATGCATTAGACTTATGTAGCATATAAATAAATAATTATAGTCAATACTGAAATTATTTCATGCACATTGCAGTTTTGACTATTATCTCAAACTTAAACACATTTTAAAATGTCATAATTTATATATAATAAAGAAAGCAAATTCTACTGGAAAAAAAATGAAATATACTGAGCTTCTGATTGGTGCATAAACTCTATGTACTCCTTTGTATGTGCAATATATTAATGATGTATGTACAGTTTGTGGGTGACATATGTGAGGTCTATTGATGATGTATAAGGAAAGAAATAGGTATTGACATGACTCTGTTAACAAGGGAACCATAGATGCCAGTCTAACTGGGACCAAAAGTATCAGCTTCATGTGATACTTAGAATGTCTAGCTGCAGTGGAAGTATATATTTTTTCTGATTTATCTTTTTAGGTAGCTTAACTCCTCCTGACTTGTACTATATATATATATAGAAGAAAAATATCTGTCATGTTTTCATGTTGATATATGTTAACAAATTGTATGTGTCATTTTATTATTTATCTACTGGGTAAAAATTGAAATATACTGAGCTTCAAGTTCTGATTGGTGCATAAACACTGTGTACTCATTTGTATGTGCAATATATTAATGACATATGTGCAGTTGGTTGATGACATATGTGAGGTCTATTGATGATGTCTACAGACTAAGCAAAGGAATAGGCATTGATATGCCTCCCAAAAGGGACAGTTCACCCCAAAAGCAAACTAATTTTGAAAGAAAGATGTTAATTTTTTACATATACAAGTCTTAAATAGCCTAAACACTTTTTTTTTGTTATGTCTAAATGATTTTTTGAAATCTCCGTTTTTTTTAAACCCTTACCTCTACCCCGGAGGAAAAGTTTTATACGTACGTTTAGCACTGCTTAGGTCCGTTAGTGCACTGCGCATGCGCCAGCCCCCTAATGACGCGGATCTGTCTCAGAGAATACGCGTCCGTGATCATCACTGCATAGTTTAGTTGTCTTATTGTTGGTGCACATGAACCATGCACTTGTGAGGAATTTATTGAGGTCTTGTGTGCTAATGTTGGCTTGGCATGTATTGTATCCATATAGATCATATTCTGCAACAGCTCCATTCCCTCCCCTGCTTCTTTCCTGCTATATCTTTTTCAAGGGCTGATTAGATATTCATAGCCATAACAGGAAGAAGCATGGAGAGCACTGAAGCTATTGAAGAATACGATCTGCTACTGTGTGCTATAACTGTGTTATCCATTCTACGCAACTTGCTTAGTTTTTATAGCAGTCAGTCCTGAAAAGCAAAATAAAGCCTGTAAATAGCTATTGTGTGCCCCTTGTTTTGCAAGTACACTGATGAATAGGTAGCGTGCTTGATGTAGATTACGCATGCGCATTACAAAGTTTCTGTTATTTGAATATAGCCAAATAGCGCAAATTGGTTGGTCATGGGGTGGGCTGATATAGTGCTGTTGACCAGCCCTTTTATCAGGGCGTCCCAGGATCGTCACGCACAACAGTTAGGGCAGAAGTAAAAAAATATAAAAAAATCATATTGCATTATTTATGTTTATTCATCTACTTTTATTGTTAATACAATGTTATTGCTGCTAAGTAATCCCCCTCTCCTGAGTGAACTGGCCCTTTAACAAAGGAACCATAGATATCAGTCTAGCTGTGACCAAAAGCTTCAGCTACATGTGATACTTAGAATGTCTAGCTGCAGTTCAAGTATCTTATTCTGACTTATCTTGTTAAAGGGACACTGAACCCAAATTTTGTCTTTCGTGATTCAGATAGAGCATGCAATTTTAAGCAACTTTTTAATTTACTCCTATTATCAAATTTTCTTTATTCTCTTGGTATCTTTATTTCAAATGCAAGAATGTAAGTTTAGATGCCGGACCATTTTTGGTGAACAACCTAGGTTGTCCTTGCTGATTGGTGGATAAATTCATCCACCAATCAAAAACTGCTGTCCAGAGTACTGAACAAAGAAAAACGCTTAAATGCCTTCTTTTTCAAATAAAGATAGCAAGAGAACGAAGAAAAATTGATAATAGGAGTAAATTAGAAAGTTGTTTAAAATTGCAAGCTCTATCTGAATCACAAAAGAATTTTTTTTGGTTCCGTGTCCCTTTAAGTAGCTGAGCACTTCCTGACTTGTACTATACATATAGGAAACAATATCTCTCATGCTTTCATGTTGATGTTTTAAATAATAAAATGACACATACATTTAGTTATTTTCCCAAAAAGTACTTCAGTACTGTTTTATTTTTAAAACACTGTAGTGGTTACTATCTCTAAGGTAGCCTCCCTATTCACCTGCTCTGTATCTGTAAGTCTTCTTCACATTATCTTATTTGTTTCCTGAAAGTGATAGGAGAAGGAGACTGATATTATATCAGTGCTTGGGTGTCGGCTAATTACCCTGTTCTGTTGTTATGTAAGACATAAGAAAAAGTCTAACTTGTTTCACTAAGAATCTGCACCCTCCTTATCTTCCAGTTGATACAGGAGATCAGATGTTCATATCTGCATACAGAGAGCTAGCATAACAGTGTCAGAATTCTGTATGCCCTTCTTAAAGAGGGTATTTTTTAAATGTATGTTGTTAAGAAACAGATGTTGCTTTCCTGAATTAAGTTGTTGTTTTCATGCGGATGAGGTTCTCTCTTTTTTCACCAACATTGCTCTACGAGTTTTCCTTATCAGCCAGTGAGCAATCAGTCCCTAGGGAAAAGCTATGCACCGATATGCACTTCCTGTAAGACTCCTGTCAGTTTAACAGCTTTAAAATATATTTTTATACAGAGTTTCTTAAGTTCAGCCTATAAAGAGATCTAGCGGGTCAGTTTTTTTTTTTTAATGTGTCCCTTTTTGTGCTGTTTAGCAGTTCAGTCATTATAACAGACTCACTTGCAGACAAGTAGCAAAGTCCTTTTGGGGAACTTAAAGGGACAGTAAGGTCCAAATTAAAATTTCATGATTCAGATAGGGCATGTCATTTTAAACAACTTTCCAATTTACTTTTATTATCAAATTTGGTTTGTTCTCTTGGTATGCTTAGTTGAAAGCAAAACCTAGGTTTTCTCATATGCAAATTTCTAAGCCCTTGAAGGCCGCCTCTTATCTGAATGCATTTGACAATTTTTCACAGCTACAGGACATTAATTTATGTGTGTCATAGATAACATTGTGCTCATGCTCGTGGAGTTATTTAAGAGTCAGCACTAATTGCCTGAAATGTAAGTCTGTCAAAAGATCTGAGATAAGGAGGCAGTCTGCAGAAGCTTAGATACAAGGTTATCACAGAGGTAAAAAGTATATTTCTTTAACAGTGTTGGTTATGCTAAATTTGGGAATGGTAAATAAAGGGATTATTTGCATTTTAAACAAAAACATTTTTGGTGTTTACTGTCCCTTTAAAGGGACACTCAAGTCAAAATAAACTTTTATGATTCAGATAGAGCAGAAGTTTTAAGACACTTTCCAATTTACTTCCATTATCAAATTTTGCACATCTTTTTATATACACACTTTCTGGGGAACAAGATTCTACTGAGCATGTGCACAAGCTCACTGGGTATACATATACTAGTCTGTGATTGGCTAATGTCTGTCACATGATACAGGGGGCTGGTAAATATGAGAAAAAATAAATCTACTGCTTATTTGAAATTCTGAGTATGTGCTATTGCATTGTCTTCTTATTATGCACTTGTTAATTATGCAATTCTACTTTATTTAGTGGGCATGAGATGTTTTACTGCTGCTTTTTTATGTTCATTATAGAAATATTTTAAGTTTAATCTATCTTTTATGTTAAGACCAAATAAACAGAAATTCATTAAAAAATTGTAAGATTTGTTATATTCTTATTTTTTTCTAATGGTCTGGTACAGCTTTAAATTTGAAAACCCCCCATGACACCTAATACAGATATTTTGATGTATTGGATTGGGACAATTGTGTTATATGATTGGTTGCCATGTAAAGCTAATCAGAGACTCAGCATATGGTTCCACAGCCTTTCTGACTAGGGATAAACCATTAGGCACACGTAGGTGAAAATATTTGATGGGTGCCTTAGTATCTTCTGCCTAGGGACACCAAAGGGTGCAGTCTGACTTGACTCACCATGTAAAGCAAATTCAGATCTTATGGAATGCTCAGTACAAAGTGAGAAAGATACATACAGAGTAGGATTTAAGTATTCTTGAAACTGTTCTACATTACTTCCTTTTGGTTGGACATGCCACACTTCCGTAAATAATTCCATATAAGTAGTGATTATAAAACTATGTCAGTAACTCAAAACTAACCTAACATGAAAGGGAGTTACTAATAGGATATCAAAATAAATTTGTTCAACTTTATTTTGTTATGTATTGTGTAAATGGACATTACTGGTGTGTGGCTGCAGGACAAGTAAAATATGTATTCTTCTTCTATATAATGTCAACTACAAACCAGGAGAAAGTCAAAGCAACAGCAAACATTCTCCTGATTGGATACTATAGGATATAAAATAATAATTTGGGATTTCTTGTTTTTTTTAAAAAAAGAAATAGGTCTAGTTTAAGGTTATTGACTCTTTGAAAATATTAATATTACTAGCATAACAAAAATATATAGTTAATTGCAAACACCCTAAGTGAAAGGAGGAAGTGGTAAGACTATCCAACTACACCCATGACATGCTAAGCCCTGCCCATACTTGCTTGACCACACCCCCAGACAACACGAAAATACATTATTATATCAGTTTCATTAATTGTTAAACATTTCTAGTTGTGTCAATATGGAGTTTAAATTGTTTTTTGAAATTAATTATGATCTCATATTTCTAATTCAATTTAAGTATATTTGATATTCATTTGGTGCAGACAGGCAGATAGACAAAGACAAACTGCACATCCTAATTTGTATTTATGGCACCCAGAAGTGAATGTAATTGCACTAGAAATAGCCTAAGGCATTTTAATGCTAATAAAACCTTATTTAATTTAACCCCTTTGCTATTGAGAATTTCAGAGAAAAGCTTGTCCAACGTACCAGAGAATCTTTAGCATTTTTGCTATCACTCCATTTACCCATGAAACAAATAAAATAAAAAAATGCTCCTTTGGTAAAAACAAAAAGGTTAAATTGATTTACCCATGAAACAAATAAAATAAAAAATGCTCCTTTGGTAAAAACAAATATGTTAAATTGATTTACCCATGAAACAAATAAAATAAAAAATGCTCCTTTGGTAAAAACAAATATGTTAAATCAAAATAAAAGAAAAAGATTGTGTAAAACAACAGCAAATAACTTCCTTGTTTTCTTGCAAAATTAGAACTTAGAAATTCTCAGTGTAGCTGCTGCCCCCAGTGTTTTAAGAGTAGAGGATTTTCAAAACCGAAGTTTTTATTCTGTCAGTTGTGGGCATAAGCAAATCTGACTCCCTGTTATCTAGTCTATTCTCTAGCCTAGAAGTTTTATGTCATCAGGCTAAGATAAAACTTCCTGCAAAGGCGGCTCCTCCTCCTTGTAGGGCTGTGACGGGAAACACAAATGTAGTGTAAAAAAATAAAATAAAAGGTAAAATCCATTTAAATAGATGAATAATACATATTGCAATGATTTCTTTTAAGTATAAGCAATTGCTTTGTGTTTTTTTATTACAAAAATAAAACAGACTGTTTGAAGTAGACAACCCAAGGTATTGATCTAAGGTATTGATGTAACTATTTGGCTGCCATATATGATCATATAAAAAAACAAAAAACTTTTTTGCAAACTTTTTGGGTCCCTTTAATAAAGGATGAGAAGAGTACAAGGCAAGTTTTATCATAAAAGTAGCAAAGAGAACAAAGTTAAAAAAGTAAGAAAAGAAAAAATAAATTTGACACTGCTTGGCAAATCTTACACATGTAGGCCTATAACCACAAGACTACCATTACCACTACCTGAGAGGTAGTTGATTTAGAACATCCCAGACTCATTGTTCCAGAGTAACTGACAAACACTGCTCTTGTGCAGTTTGTTGGGACAGAGCAGGGATGGGAGGCTACACAAGCAATTGCTTGAGCAATCTTAACTGCATGCAACAGATGCTGCATCGCTCACCCTGAAAGCAAGTGGACAGGTTATCTGCCTTGGAACATTGTCCGCCCCCATGTTGATGAATATTAACAATAATGCACAATATAATAGAAAATATAAGACATGTATGGACATAAACTGAAGATTTGAGATATCAAAATAAAATAAAATAGTAAAATTAATATATCAATTAATGTAAGAATAATATTTTGACACATAGTAACTATTAAAATATTCATATTAAGAGCAATGGCAGAAGGGGTCGTCCTGAATTGTCAAGAGGTAAAACAATGCAACACACTCCCCATTCTGTGTGTTGCTTTTTATACCACCAACCACAGACACATATGTAGACTCTTAACACATTGTTTTTCCCTTGAAGGGACATTCATGTAATTAAACCATTTATATTAATATCTTGAAGTGTTTAATGTCCCTTTAATGTATTTCCAATTATGTGTTATACCAGCTGCAGAGTATATAATGTATAAGAAATGTCATTTCCAGGTTTAATTGTGTATATGAATTAGTTGATTTTGTGCTTATAAACCACAACCTATTAAAATGGGTTGAGCTTGCAGGTAATATCAGATCTCATTATGTTATCACTCTGTGTACATACACTTGCTTCCTTATCTTATATTTGTCTGCGAACCAAAGACCAATACTAAGGGGCTGATCTTCCAAACCTCGCTGGCATGGAGAGAAATCAGACTGCCCCTTATCTCAGTTATTTTGACAGACTTGCATTTTAGCCAATCAGTGCTGACTCTTAAATAACTCCACAGGAGTAAGTACAATGTTCTCTATATGACAAACATCAACTAGCAGTGTCTAACTGTCAAGAAATGTCAAAATGGGGGGGGGGGGGGCGTGTCCAGACAGCAGCCATGACAGACTGAAACTCCAGTAGCTCTGAAAGACGATGAGACAATCTACTAATTATCTTCAGAATACCCTAACATCAAAGCTGGAAAGTGATATACCTTGATATATGAGAGGGTCCTGATAACATACATATAATTTTTGTTAACGTTCTCATAGTGCCTGGACCGGACTAATAGATATTGGGTAGCGGCTTAATTAATTGATTCCAACTATCCCCCCCCCCCGGCCCGCCGGGTAAACACAAGGGAGCCTGCTAAAATTATTATCTGTCAAGAGCTATACAGACCCACATATCACACTTACACCCAACATGTTTATGAGGGACGAACCTCACGATCCTTATGCCCTGGGACCTACGAACATCTTGGGAGTCTCATGTACAACAGCTGCTGGATGACCATTTTAGCAGCATGAAACGGCAGCTCACTCATGTCTTTGAGAGCTTGATGTCCGGACGCAACTCAGATAATCCTGCTACTTACCCACTACGGTGTTGCCGTCAAGAAGCCGATGGAGCAGATCTGCATAGTGCTGACAGGGGAAACAGAGAACCTCTCCCGAAGCCCACAATTTTAGATGCAACCTTTGCACTAGATGTCGCACATCAATGGCAACCATCTATGCCCTTAAATTTTGATTCAGCTATCGATGTAACGGCTCCTTCTATTGTGACAACGATCTGTACTGAAGACTTCAGATGCACAAGTCCCACATGGCGTGCTAACCCCGGAAAGCATTTTAATCGATCCAGGATTGTCGGATATGGCACAAAGAATACTCCAAACCATTGCATCTCACTCCGGTTTCCTGGACTTATTCTTCAACAGCTGCCTTGACAAATGGAACACTCTCCTGGACATAGTGGCGGGTATTATTTGTTTACTTTGAGGCAAATATTCTTGCCTACAAATTGCCTGGACAATTGGAGTGGGCTAGATATATTGCCTACTATTATCATCTAGCTATTTTTGCCTGTTAACTACAGTCACCTTTAATGTTATCTGATTAACCCTACATAAGAGACTCTCTGATATTAGTTTTATTCTACGTTGGATACTATGATAGTCTGGGATATTACCCATTTAATGTCTTTCTCTAACTCATATATTATTTCACAGGGGAAACAATAGAAACTAGATTAACCTGTAATAGTTTTAGATATATCACCTGCTAATACCAAGAGATTATACGAATATTTTCTTTCTACAGTTGCATTAACATATGCTTATGTATCTCTCATTATTGTTTTGAACATCTCTCCTTACATGTTTTGAATGTTAAGTAGGTTTGAGTTTTTTCAGTCCTTATAACGGTGTCTTAGTTATATGTATAATATGACCTCATAGGCCTCACTACGTTATCTGCGGCCAAGATGATGTGGTGTGGCAACCTTAACTTTTGTTATATAACTTTACTATGAGGGCAAGGTAGGCTTGTTACAGGACAGTAGATATACCTGCACTCAATAGAGGGTTTTATAGCTTTTTATAGTTCTTAGACTATGACAACCTCCTAAAATAATTTTCTATAATTATTATATGTGCATATTTAGGTGCCTTTCTATCTTTATTTATATACTTAAAAGCAGTTACCCTTTTAAATGTATATGTTCTATTTATAATGATGTCTATTTTCATTGGCCTCAGTTCATAGCAGGGTCCCTGATGTCTGTTTTATATATATATATTTCTTATATGGACCCTAACGTGAGACTGAGTTAGTGTGGAAAAGCAAAATCCCTGTAATATCCCAGTTCATACATTTTATATATACTCTATACTCCTATCCCTATTGATAATATAAGTTTGTCTCTTTATTAAAACTGCGTTGAGAATCCCAATTTGTCAGTGAGAGTGCCCAGTTTACAGTTGCCAAGTGTATATTTTTTCCTCACTATTTCTCTACATGGGTTACACATTTCTTTTATTTATAATACTCCTCTTTTGTGGACTTATAGGTAACCCTTTATGATAGTTGAATTTATCTTACACATGTTGAGTTTGTTGCTATATATGTTTTAATGGTGATTGTTGGGAAACCATAAATATATTATTGTTATGAACAGACTACAAGATAGGCTGGGTGAGCCGTATCAGGAAAAGACTACATATATAGCACTCAGGGGGGTTGCTCTATTGAATCATATTGGGATAACATAAAGATAGTCCAAACAAGGATGTGCAAGAACAAAGACAAAATTGTCGGGTATAACTATTCTAGATTAAAAATTAACTTTTATTAGAGGCAAAATTAAAATTGGAAAACACACACTTAAAATCACACTCAGGAGCCTAAAAATTCTTGTTAATTCGTTTAAATCTGCAACATTCATGTGATGCTCCTGAGTGTGATTTTAAGTGTGTGTTTTCCAATTTTAATTTTGCCTCTAATAAAAGTTCATTTTTAATCTAGAATAGTTATACCCGACAATTTTGTCTTTGTTCTTGCACATCCTTGTTTGGACTATCTTTATGTTATCCCAATATGATTCAATAGAGCAACCCCCCTGAGTGCTATATATATAGTCTTTTCCTGATACGGCTCACCCAGCCTATCTTGTAGTCACTACATAGCACCAACTCTCCTCGACTGGATTAATGTGTTTGATTTCACACTTGATATTAGAGAATATATGGGATACATGACAATTGCTAATGTGTAGTGCCATTGGTAACTTTCTTTCTCCTTTTTTTGATATTATTGTTGTGCCCTAATCCTTTTGAACACTAAGGTCCAAGAGTAGCCTTTTGAGGTTTAGCAGTCTCCCTTCTCCAGTTTATACAAGAGTATTAGGGTCCAAGAGTGACCCATTGATCATTTGGAGGACTTAATAATCTTAAAAAAATTAGGTTTTATTTATGTCAGCATACTCTCGATATAGACACGTTGTCTTCTTTGTTTCTCATTATTATTATTATTCTTTATTTATAAAGCGCCAACAGATTCCGCAGCGCTGTCCATGGGTAATAAATATAAAAGGACAGTACAATATGAGACACCAGACAAAATTTAACAAACAAATACAGGGGGAATTAGGAACCCTGTTCCCGTGGGAACTTACAATCTAAATGGGTAGGAGGGTGAGAAACAGGAGGTCGGGACTGCAAAGGTGGGAATGATGTTAGTGTGGAATTAGATGAGGGCAACTATTAAGCAAGTGGAATTCATTAGTTACTGATTGGGTGATAGGCTTCCCTGAACAAGAAGGTCTTTAGGAAGCGTTTAAAGGAGGAGAGGTTGGGGAAAATCTGACAGCTCGAGGAAGTGCGTTCCAGAGGGTTGGTGCCGCACGAGAGAAGTCCTGTAGTCTAGCATGAGAGGAGGTGATGGTAGAAGAGGCAAGGAGTAGATCGTTGTTGGATCTTAGGAGATGGGCTGGAGTATATTTGTTGATGAGTGAGGACAGGTATGGGGGGGCTGCAAAGCAAAGGGCTTTGTAGGTCAGAGTGAGAATTTTGAATTTAATTCTGCTGTGAATGGGGAGCCAGTGAAGGGACTCACAGAGGGGTGCAGCAGATACAGAGCGTCGGGAGAGGTGGATTTGCCTAGCCGAGGCATTTAGGATGTATTGAAGGGGGGAGAGGCGGGAGAGAGGAAGGCCAGTTAGTAGGTTGTTACAGTAGTCAAGCCGGGAGCTTACTAGGGAATGGATGAGCTGTTTAGTAGTTTCAGCACTCAGAAAAGGATGAATTTTGGAGATATTGCGTATTTGGTTGTGACAGGATGAAGAGAGCGATTGGATGTGGGGTATGAAGGACAGATTGGAGTCAAGTGTAACTCCTAGGCAGCGGACTTGGGGTGATGGGGAGATAGTGGTGTCACCAACAGTGATAATAAAGTTAGAAACTGGAGTAGAATTAGATGGGGGGATTAGAAGAAGCTCAGTCTTGGACATGTTGATTTTTAGGTGGTGAGAGGCCATCCAGGAAGAGATGCCAGATAAGCCGTCACTGATGTGTGAAAGGACAGAAGGAGAGAGTGCAGGGGTGGATAGGTAGATCTGAGTATCATCAGCATAGAGGTGATAGTTGAAGCCATAGCTACTGATAAGTTTACCCAGTGAGGAAGTATAATTATAGAAGAGTAGAGGGCCTAGAACAGAGCCTTGAGGTACTCCAACAGACAGAGGCACCAGCAAATGAGACAGAAAAGGACCTATTAGAGAGATAAGAGTGGATCCAGGAGAGGGCAATGTCACAGAGCCCAAGGGAGCTGAGAGTCCGTAGGAGGAGGGGATGGTCAACAGTGTCAAAGGCAGCAGACAGGTCAAGTAAGATAAGTATAGAATAGTGGCAATTGTTTTTAGCAGAAAGAAGATCGTTAGTAACCTTGGTGAGGGCAGTCTCAGTTGAGTGTTGGGGACGGAAGCCAGATTGCAGGGGTCAAGCAATGAGTTGGAGGATAGGAAGTGTGTTAGGCGATCGATAACTAGTTTTTCCACGACTTTAGAAGCTAGCGGAAGTAGTGATATGGGGAGGTAGTTTGCAGGAGAATTGGGGTCAAGGGAGGGTTTTTTGAGGATGGGGGGATCTTTGCATGTTTAAAGGATGATGGAAATTAACCAGTAGTAAGGGATTGGTTGAATATGTGAGTAAGAGCTGGGGTAAGGGTAGAGGACAGAGAAGGTATTAGATGTGAAGGGATAGGGTCAAGTGGGCAGGTAGTGAGGTGTGAGGAAGATATTAGGGAACTCACTTCATTCTCAGTGGTTGGGGGGAAGGTACTGAGAGTGTTGGAGGGGGTGACCGGGGGCGGAGATGGAAGGTTGCAGTCTTGTGGTGGGATGTTACTTCGGATGGTAAGTGTTTTGTTGAAAAAGTAGTCTGCCAAGTCTGGAGCACTAAAGTCAGATGAAGGGGGTGGTGCAGGTGGATAGAGGAGAGTGTTGAAAGTGGAGAAGAGACGTTTAGGGTTTGATGAGTGAGAAGATATGAGAGAAGAGAAGTAGTTTTGCTTGGCTAAGTGAAGGGCAGAGGAGTAAGAATAAAGAATGAACTTATAGTGTAGGAAATCAGGTTCAGAGAGGGATTTCCTCCAGGATCGTTTAGCAGCATGGGAGCATATTTGTAGATAGCGTGTTTGCTGAGAGTGCCAGGGCTGGAGCTGATGACGTGGGGTTTTGCGTATTTGTGGAGGAACAAGGGTGTAGAGTGCAGAGGAGATAGTATTGTTATAGTGGTTTGTAGCAAGGTCAGGGCAGGATACCGTGGAAGTGTGGGGAAGGCGTTTTTGAATAAGGTTAGAAAGTTGGAGAGGATCCACAGTGTGCAGATTTCTACAGGTGCGGAGGCGGGGGGGAGAAATAGGTTTAGCATGTACATTGAGATTATAGGTGAGCAGATGGTGGTCTGAGATGGGAAATGGGCGACAGGTGACATCAGAAGGGTAGCAGAGGTAGGAGAATATCAGCTCAAGAGAGTGTCAGTCGAGGTGAGTAGGGAATAGGGTGGATTGTGAGAGACTAAAGAAGTTTGTGAGTGAGAGAAGTTTAGAGGCAGCAGGGGCAGATGGGTTATCAATGGGGATGTTGAAGTCCCCTAGGATTAGAGCAGGTGTATTTGTAGAGAGAAAGTAAGAAAGCCAGGCAGCAAAGTTGTCGAATTGGGAGGTTGGTCCAGGGGGGGCGATAGATAACTGCCACCTTGAGGCAGAGGGGGGAGAAAATGCGGATGCAGTGGACTTCAAGGGAGGAGAAGGAGAGAGATGGATGAGGATGGAGGTGCTGATAGGAGCAGGAGGGGGATAGTAAGATTCCAACACTGCCACCATGTCTCTCACCTGGCCTAGGTGTGTGGCTAAAGTGGAGACCGCCATGCGTTAGAGCAGCAATGGAAGCAGTGTCAGAGGAAGATAGCCAGGTTTCATTGTACATTATCCTACTAGAACATTTCGCCAACATAACCACTGCCTGCAAGAATCTATAGAATGTGGCTGTACTTAAAATCTTATGTTTATGTCTTACTGTACCATTTGGAAAACACTTTGTATGATTGACACTGTTGTATTGTCATTTTTTAATACCTCAATAAAATTAAAATAAAATAAAAAAATAAATAAAAAAATGTCAAAATGCACTGAGATAAAGACGACTTAGAAATTAGAGTATGAGCCACCTAGGTTTAGCTTTCAACAAAGAATACCAAGAGATTAAAATTTGATGATAAAAATAAATTGGAAAGTTGTTTAAAATTGCATGCCCTATCTGAATCATGAAAGTTTAATTTAGACTAGACTGTCCCTTTAAGCAGGTAGTAGCATTCTGAGGTTTTGTATGCCTCCGAAAGTGGAAGAAAGTTGCTGCTCGTGGTGTTCATCTCTTTTCAGAGCCTGATTTCTTCTTGTAAACACACTAAGAAGAAGTAATCTGGCTTTGAAAAGAGCCAAACAATGCGAGCGGCCGCCTTTCGCATTTAGAGGCATCTGAAACATCCGCATGCACATGCCTAGTAGCTGCTAATATGCAGTCTGGGGCTATAGCAACTACTTTTAGCTTTTGAATCTGAAAAGTAAAAAAATATATGGAAAAAAAAAATATTATTCAGCTAGAACATGCAATTTTAAACAACTTTTCCATTTAGGTCTATTATCAAATTTGCTTTGTTCTTTTGGTATCGTTTGTTAAATACCATAGTATGCTCAGAAGCAGGAATATTACTGGGAGCTAGCTGCTAATTGGTGGCTGCACATAGATATTTCTTGTCATTAGCTCACTCAAATTGTTCAGCTAGCTGCTAATTGGTGGCTGCACATAGATATTTCTTGTCATTAGCTCACTCAAATTGTTCAGCTAGCTTCAAGCAGTGCATCACTGTGCTCCTTCAACAAAAGGTTATTAATAAAATTAATCAAATTTGATAAAAGGCGTAAATTATTTAGTTTAAAAATGTATATTCTATCTGAATCATAAAATTGACATTTTGGGGTCTCATGTTCCTTCAAGCACACAGTACATTTTTATAAATGGTATATGTTTCTAGTCTAAGGCAGTCTATTATGCCGCACAGCCATAACCAATCATGTGAACCCAAACAGTCCCTAAAACTTGATAACATAATCATTGTCATATTACTGGTGGTCGATTGGTGTTTTAAAGAGACATGCAACCCACATTTTTCCCCACATTTAGCAACATCATGGAATTTTAAACAACTTTCCAATTTACTTGTTACCTAATTTGATTTATTCTCTCAATATCCTTTGTTGGAAAGCATATCTAAATATGCTTAGTAGCTGCTAATTGGTGGCTGCACATAGATGCCTCGTGTGATTAAGTCACCCATGTGCATTTATATTTCTTTAACAAAGGAAATTAGATAATATAAGTAAATTGGAATGTTGTTTAAAATTATATTCTGTATCTGAATCATTTAAAAATTGGATTTCATATCCCTTTAAGATTAGCATTTGCAGCAAAATAAACCAATGTTACATACATATTAGGCTGGATAAAGTATTTATGCCAATTTAATTGTACAAATAGGCAAATGTGCACTTTTTTTTTACTATCATAATTTAGCGCCATAGCTATGGCTCTCTCGCGGCACGCCGTTTGCAAAACACTAAAACACTGCACTGTGCTATTAATATATATATTTTTTATCATTAGCAAATTTGTTATAATATTATTAATGCAAATAATTATACTCCTATGCAAAACTAATATCAGGTCACACGACCCCTATCAAACTGCTATTCTAAGCAGCCTCTGTATATCTCCTTTCTTTCATGCAAGTCATAGTCCTCAATATTCAATTTATTTATTTCATCACTCATTTGTCCCTGACATATAATTTAATATTTCAAACACTGTGTTAAATAAAACATTGATAAATTCAAGCAAACAAAACAGATAAGACGCTTTGATATTAAATGCTTCGTGTCAAGATACATGTAAACAGACTATGTCAACTTAATTTAAAATTAATTACATGTATTTACATAAAATACTGTAATAATGTTACATTTTCATTAATTTGTTTGCAGCTTCGGTTGGATTTGCATGAAAAAACTTTACTCTCTTTATAACACTTTGTATAGCTGTGTTGCTGACTGCTATGGATTGCACAAGTCACTGCAGCAGTGTAATATTCTGTAGTAATATACTCTTACACTTTCTACATTAATAGATTTCCAAAGAACAGGAATCGCTGAGTGTTAAATGGACAGTGAAGTCAAAATTAAACTTTCATGATTCAGATAGGGCATACAATTTTAACCCTTTCAGTGCTAACGACGGCTCTGAGCCATCACATAGTTTCCCACTCAGGTGCGAACGACGGCTCAGAGCCGTCGCTAGCACTCTCCCACCTTGAGGGAGATCTGGGGGCTCCAACCCGCTCCTACCCCGGCGATCGGGCCTGTATAGTGACAGGCATCGCCAGGGCTTCAGGTCTTGCGCGGTGACGTCACCGCTCAACTTTATCTTTTAGTTTTGGGGATCTGGGGAAAAAAAAATAGATTTCAAAAAATAAAAAATCTCTTAAATCAGACAATAGGATTTTTTTTCATCTTTAATTCCGATTGGCTGATAGAATTCTATCAGCCAATCGGAATTCAAGGGACGCCATCTTGGATGACGTATTTTAAAGGAACCTTCATTCTGCAAGAAGACGTCGATTGAAGAGGATGCTCCGCGCCGGATGTCTTGAAGATGGAGCTGCTCTGCTCCGGATGGATGAAAATAGAAGATGCCGTCTGGATGAAGACTTCTGCCCATCTGGAGGACCACTTCTGCCGGCTTGGATGAAGACTTCTCGCGGCTTCGTTGATGACTTCTTGCCGCTTGGATGAAGACTTCTCCCGGCTTCGTTGAGGATGGATGTCCGGTCTTCAAAACTGTAAGTGGATCTTCGGGGGTTAGTGTTAGGTTTTTTAAGGGTTTATTGGGTGGGTTTTAATTTTAGATTAGGGGTTTGGGCTGAAAAAGAGCTAAATGCCCTTTTAAGGGCAATGCCCATCCAAATGCCCTTTTCAGGGCAATGGGGAGCTTAGGTTTTTTAGATAGTATTTTATTTGGGGGGTTGGTTGTGTGGGTGGTGGGTTTTACTGTTGGGGGGTTGTTTGTATTTTTTTTTACAGGTAAAAGAGCTGATTTCTTTGGGGCAATGCCCAGCAAAAGGCCCTTTTAAGGGCTATTGGTAGTTTAGTAGTGATAAAAAATCAAATTTATTGAATTTTTTTTTTTTTTAAAATACAGCAATGGCAACGCTGTAAGCATTGTACCTAGTTAAAATAAATAAAAACTTGCCTGTAAAATAAAAATAAACCCTAAGCTAGATACAATGTAACTATTAGTTATATTGTAGCTAGCTTAGGGTTTATTTTATAGGTAAGTATTTAGTTTTAAATTATTTAGGTATTAATAGTAGGTTTTATTTAGATTTATTTTAATTACATTAAAGTTAGGGGGTGTTAGGGTTAGGGGTTAATAACTTTAGTATAGTGTCGGCGACATTGGGGCGGAAGATTAGGGGTTAATAAATGTAGGTAGGTGGCTGCGATGTTAGGGGCGGCAGATTAGGGGTTAATAAGTGTAATGTAGGTGTCAGGGTGGCAGATTAGGGGTTAATAAGTATAATGTAGGGTTTGGCAGTGTCGGGGTTAATAAGTGCAATGTAGGTGGCGGCGATGTCGGGGGAGGCAGATTAGGGGTTAATAAGTGTAAGATTAGTGGTGTTTAGACTCGGGGTTTATGTTAGGGTGTTAGGTGTAAACATAAATTTAGTTTCCCCATAGGAATCAATGGGGCTGCGTTATGGAGCTTTACGCTGCTTTATTGCAGGTGTTAGGCTTTTTTTCAGCCGGCTCTCCCCAATGATGTCTATGGGGAAATCGTATAAAGCACGTATAACCAGCTCACCGCAGCGATGGTATTGGAGTGCGGTATGGAGCTCAAACGCAAAACTTGTAATCTAGCCGAAAGATAGCAAGAGATCGAAGAAAAATTGATAATAGAAGTAAATTAGAAAGTTGCTTAAAATTGCATGCTCTATCTGAATTACGAAAGAAAAAATTTGGGTTCAGTGTCCCTTTAATGAAAGTGCCCCTGTTTTTAATAGTATTTTTAAAAACCGGGCACTCATTCAACTTTACATTCACTTTAAAGGGACAGTCAAGTCCAAAAAAAACTTGCATGTTTCAAATAGGGCATGTAATTTTTTTTTTTTCAAATATCTTTTTATTGTTGTACGGGAAAGCAATACACACATTCCAGTTATTACATTTTGTGCGGCTATCATGTCTGGTGACATGATTTACATTGCAGTTCCAAAATTAAATACAGTATAAAACAAAGTAATGTCACATTGTGAGGAGCGGAATATTTTCTTCTTTTGTCCACACTTCGTTTCTGTCTTACATGATATCTATCTGGTCTGAGTGATTGCACTTCCCCGACATAATCTTTTTCCATTATCTTTATTACAAATAAAACTAAACTTATAGTTAACCTAATCTAACTAATAACATGAGTAAATCTAAAAAAAACTAATATTATTATCCTTGAGGCCCGGCGGAGGGAAAAAAAAAAAAGGGGGGGAGGGAAGGTTGGGGGAAGAGGGGGAGGAAAGGAAAGGAGGGGGAGTCAGTCCACCTACGGAGTTAGGGCATGTAATTTTAAACAACTTTCCAATTTACCTTTATCACCAATTTTGCTTTGTTCTCTTGGTATTCTTAGTCGAAAGCTAAACCTAGGAGGTTCATATGCTAATTTCTTAAACCTTGAAGGCCGTCTCTAATCTAAATGCATTTTTTACCACTAGAGGGTATTAGTTCACGTGTTTCATATAGATAACATTGAGCTCATGCACGTGAATTTACCATGGAGACAGCTCTGATTGGCTAAAATGCAAGTCTGTCAAAAGAACAAACAGGGGTAGGCACAGACAAAGGCTGTGGCGGACATTTTCCAAAGCACAGACCTTAGTGAAGGACACCAAGGTACATTTGAAATTAAAAACATTATTTTATAGTACTTGGTGGTATTATACTGATGCAGATACCACTGATCCCATAACCATCCCTCCTCTGGCTATACCCATGTGCCAGTGTCACTACTGTGTCATTATATAGTGTTGGGTGTTATTATACTGATGCAGATACCACTGATCCTATAACCAGCCCTCCTCTGGCTATACCCATGTGCCAGTGCCACTACTGTGTCATTATATAGTGTTGGGTGTTATTATACTGATGCAGATACCACTGATCCTATAACAAGCCCTCCTCTGGCTATACCCATGAGCCAGTGTCACTACTGTGTCATTATATATAGCGCTGGGTGTTATTATACTGATGCAGATACCACTGATCCTATAACCAGCCCTCCTCTGGCTATACCCATGTGCCAGTGTCACTACTGTGTTATTATATAGAACTGGGTGTTATTATACTGATGCAGATACCACTGACCCTATGACCAGCCCTTTGTCTGGCTATACCCATGTGCCAGTGTCACTACTGTGTCATTATATAGAGCTGGGTATTATTATACTGATGCAGATACCACTGACCCTATGACCAGCCCTTTGTCTGGCTATACCCATGTGCTAGTGTCACTACTGTGTCTTTATATAGTGCTGGGTGTTATTATACTGAGGCATGCTACCACTGATCCTATAACCAGCCCTTGTCTGGCTATACCCATGTGCCAGTGTTACTACTGTGTCTTTATATAGTGCTGGGTGTTATTATACTGATGCATGCTACCACTGATCCTATAACCAGCCCTTGTCTGGCTATACCCATGTGCCAGTGCCACTACTGTGTCATTATATAGTGTTGGGTGTTATACTGATGCAGATACCACTGATCCTATAACAAGCCCTCCTCTGGCTATACCCATGAGCCAGTGTCACTACTGTGTCATTATATATAGCGCTGGGTGTTATTATACTGATGCAGATACCACTGATCCTATAACCAGCCCTCCTCTGGCTATACCCATGTGCCAGTGTCACTACTGTGTCATTATATAGAACTGGGTGTTATTATACTGATGCAGATACCACTGACCCTATGACCAGCCCTTTGTCTGGCTATACCCATGTGCCAGTGTCACTACTGTGTCATTATATAGAGCTGGGTATTATTATACTGATGCAGATACCACTGACCCTATGACCAGCCCTTTGTCTGGCTATACCCATGTGCCAGTGTCACTACTGTGTCTTTATATAGTGCTGGGTGTTATTATACTGAGGCATGCTACCACTGATCCTATAACCAGCCCTTGTCTGGCTATACCCATGTGCCAGTGTTACTACTGTGTCTTTATATAGTGCTGGGTGTTATTATACTGATGCATGCTACCACTGATCCTATAACCAGCCCTTGTCTGGCTATACCCATGTGCCAGTGTTACTACTGTGTCTTTATATAGTGCTGGGTGTTATTATACTGATGCATGCTACCACTGATCCTATAACCAGCCCTTGTCTGGCTATACGTATGTGCCAGTGTTACTACTGTGTCATTATATACAGGGAGTGCAGAATTATTAGGCAAGTTGTATTTTTGAGGATTAATTTTATTATTGAACAACAACCATGTTCTCAATGAACCCAAAAAACTCATTAATATCAAAGCTGAATATTTTTGGAAGTAGTTTTTAGTTTGTTTTTAGTTTTAGCTATTTTAGGGGGATATCTGTGTGTGCAGGTGACTATTACTGTGCATAATTATTAGGCAACTTAACAAAAAACAAATATATACCCATTTAAATTATTTATTTTTACCAGTGAAACCTATATAACATCTCAACATTCACAAATATACATTTCTGACATTCAAAAACAAAACAAAAACAAATCAGTGACCAATATAGCCACCTTTCTTTGCAAGGACACTCAAAAGCCTGCCATCCATGGATTCTGTAAGTGTTTTGATCTGTTCACCATCAACATTGCGTGCAGCAGCAACCACAGCCTCCCAGACACTCTTCAGAGAGGTGTACTGTTTTCCCTCCTTGTAAATCTCACATTTGATGATGGACCACAGGTTCTCAATGGGGTTCAGATCAGGTGAACAAGGAGGCCATGTCATTAGATTTTCTTCTTTTATACCCTTTCTTGCCAGCCACGCTGTGGAGTACTTGGACGCGTGTGATGGAGCATTGTCCTGCATGAAAATCATGTTTTTCTTGAAGGATGCAGACTTCTTCCTGTACCACTGCTTGAAGAAGGTGTCTTCCAGAAACTGGCAGTAGGACTGGAAGTTGAGCTTGACTCCATCCTCAACCCGAAAAGGCCCCACAAGCTCATCTTTGATGATACCAGCCCAAACCAGTACTCCACCTCCACCTTGCTGGCGTCTGAGTCGGACTGGAGCTCTCTGCCCTTTACCAATCCAGCCACGGGCCCATCCATCTGGCCCATCAAGACTCACTCTCATTTCATCAGTCCATAAAACCTTAGAAAAATCAGTCTTGAGATATTTCTTGGCCCAGTCTTGACGTTTCAGCTTGTGTGTCTTGTTCAGTGGTGGTCGTCTTTCAGCCTTTCTTACCTTGGCCATGTCTCTGAGTATTGCACACCTTGTGCTTTTGGGCACTCCAGTGATGTTGCAGCTCTGAAATATGTCCAAACTGGTGGCAAGTGGCATCTTGGCAGCTGCACGCTTGACTTTTCTCAGTTCATGGGCAGTTATTTTGCGCCTTGGTTTTTCCACACGCTTCTTGCGACCCTGTTGACTATTTTGAATGAAACGCTTGATTGTTCGATGATCACGCTTCAGAAGCTTTGCAATTTTAAGAGTGCTGCATCCCTCTGCAAGATATCTCACTATTTTTGACTTTTCTGAGCCTGTCAAGTCCTTCTTTTGACCCATTTTGCCAAAGGAAAGGAAGTTGCCTAATAATTATGCACACCTGATATAGGGTGTTGATGTCATTAGACCACACCCCTTCTCATTACAGAGATGCACATCACCTAATATGCTTAATTGGTAGTAGGCTTTCGAGCCTATACAGCTTGGAGTAAGACAACATGCATAAAGAGGATGATGTGGTCAAAATACTCATTTGCCTAATAATTCTGCACTCCCTGTAGTGCTGGGTGTTATTATACTGATGCAGATACCACTGACCCTATGACCAGCCCTTTGTCTGGCTATACCCATGTGCCAGTGTCACTACTGTGTCTTTGTATAGAGCTGGGTGTTATTATACTGATGCAGATACCACTGATTCTATACCCAGCCCTTCTCTGGCTATACCCATGTGCCAGTGTCACTACGGTGTCTTTGTATAGAGCTGGGTGTTATTATACAAATGCAGATACACATCCAGTATTTCACTCATGCTTTATTTATTCCATTACTTATCACCCAATATTGCTAGCAGTCTCTTGACAAGCCACTAACTTTATTCACACTACATATTTTTTTCTTCCTATTATCAAATCAGAAAGAAAAGATATACTAAGGTTGTGGTGGACACTGCAAAGGCTAGTCACGGACACCAGTGTCCGTGTACGGACACTTTGCCTATCCCTGAACTGAAATAAGGGGGCAGTCTGCTGTTGCTTAGATACAAGGTAATTACAGATGTAAAACGTGTATTATTATAACTGTGTTGGTTATGCAAAACTGGGGAATTGGTAATTAAGGGATTATCTATCTTTTAAAACAACAGAAATTCTGGTGTTGACTGTCCCTTTAATTTGCTTTAGACTTGGAATATATGTTATTCTATTGTAAGGCAATGGAGCTGTCTTCATTTACTGTCCAGCCAGTCTTTTTAATCCCAAATCAGGAATTCTGAAATATAAACATTTTAATTTAATATAATATATAAATCTATTTTTTTTTTTTAAATGATGAAAATGTTTCCCTGCCTGTAAGTCACAATCTTCTCTGCCTGTGTTTTTTGTTTGTTTGTTTTTTTGTGTTCTAAAATGCAAATAAAAAGTCTATATTTATTTACAACAACAAATATTACCTTTCTGATTACAGTACTATACTATCTTTATGGGGTTATTATGTATACAAATATATTAAAAATTATATAAAGCTGCCCTTACATGTATAAGACATATTATGACATATAAATATAGCCTAAATGACACAATATTGTTGTTTACACTTGCCCTATTCTCTCTCCAAAATCTCCCATTTTATAGATGCAATTATTCCAAAATCCAAACCTTTTCCGGTCCCGAGCAGTTTAGATAAAGGGCGTTCTACCTGTAGTTCATCCTTGTCCCACACTGTTTATAAAGGACAAAATGCAAATTTTGTAGGCTAAGTTAAAATACTGCAAATTGCCCATATGGAGCAGTAGTCAAACGGATTTAGAACTAACCTTAAAGAGACAGTATACACCAATTTTCATATAACTGCATGTAATAGACACTAATTTAAAGAAAAATATGCACATATACTGATTTAAAAATCCAGTATAAAACCTTTTAAAAATGTACTTAGAAGCTCCCAGTTTAGCAAAGTTGATCAGTTTAGGCTGGGACACGCATTGAAAGGGGCTGAGAAAGCAGGAAAAGCAGACCCCCCTCCCCCTGCATATGAAAAGACCCATTACACAAACAGGAGCAAGCAGGAACCTGTAGACTTCTGACTACATCTGATACTTTGGGGCTTGGTTAAGATTGTGAAAATCAGCACAATGTTATTAAAAAATAAACAACATTATACATTGTTACAAAAACACTGCCAAATTGGCTATATAAATGCATCATCGCAAAACATTTATGGAAAGAAAAATTTAGGAAATAACAAAGGTACTCACAAGGGGTTCAAATAATTTTGCAAATCATTAGTAAAGTGACAATTTGAAATGTTTATTACATATTTTGTAGGTAGGTCTCTTGCTTTGCAGTGCTTACTTGCTGATATAGTTATATGTTTCATAGACATCCTATTCCAAAACTATGAACATTAACATGAAGTTGCCGCTCTCCCTTTGCAGCTAAAACTGCCACCACAAAATTAAACAATAAAAAAAAAAAATTCAAAATGGTTATAGCATTCATAACTGTAATTTTCATAAGAAAATCAATTTTGTTGCCAACCATATCTAATAAAAAAAGAAATGTTTAGGAAACTGTATATCAACCCTTGTTTAACCCTTTCATGACATAGGCAATTGTCCAAGTTCTGAACGTAAACAAAACCTTGAATTTCAGCTATATGTCTTTTCAACCATAATTTACCCCTTTCACATTAAGTGCACCCACACTAATTATATATTGTTTTTTAGAGGACAGATAGGACTTTCTTTTGGCATCAAATATTTATTTCTAAACTATAATTTTATATGAAAAAAATCTAAGTAAGTCTGAGAAATTAAGGCATTTTAAGTTTTACAAATGATTTTATTGTGAATATCTTCATCCTGATATATATTACTGCAATAAAACACCCATACTTGTGTTCAGCGATGTCCCATGAGTATAACGATATCCCCCATGTACAGGTTTTCTGAGATTTCTGGAATTTACAAGGCCCAACATAGGGCCTACCCATTTACATAGAAATCTGGCACATTCATTTTCTGAGCTTAAGTCACCTTTCATACATTATAGCAGCCCAGGAAAGAAAATGACCCCATCATGGCATACCATTTACAAAAGTAGAGACCCCAGGGTATTCCAAAAGGGCCATGTCACGACTTTTTGTGAAGCCCCTTAGTCACAACACCTGGCCAAATGTAGTGCTCATATTTTATGTATGCATTTTTTGCACAAACACTGCACTTTGGCTGTTTTTGTCATCAACCTTTTATGTTTTTCTGCTATGAAACACACATATTTGTGTTTGTCAATGTCCTACGAGTACAACAGTACCCCCATATACAGGTTTTATGGGGTTTACAGAAGTTACAGGGCCAAATATGGGGTCTGCCCATTTCAGTCTTTATGCGTGGAAATTTGGCACCTTGATTTTCTGGGCCTATGTCCTTTTTGAGACATTATAGCAGCCCAGGAATCAAAATTACCCCATCATGGCATACCATTTTCAAAAGAAGACACCCCAGGGTATTCCAAAAGGGCCATGTCACATATTTTTGTGAAGCCCCTTAGGCATAACATCTGGCCAATTGTAGTGCTCATATTTTATGTATGCGTTTTTTTGCACAAACACTGCACTTTGGCTGTTTCTGTCATCAACCTTTTATGTTTTGCTGCTATAAAACACACATATTTGTGTTTGTCAATGTCCTACGAGTACAACAGTACCCCCCATGTACAGGTTTTATGGGGTTTACAGAAGTTACAGGGACAAATATGGGGTCGGCCCATTTACATGGAAATTTGGCACATTCATTTTCTGGGCCTATATCCTCTTTGAGACATTATAGCAGCCCAGGAATGAAAATTACACCATCATGGCATACCATTTGCAAAAGTAGACAACCCAGGGTATTCAAAAAGGACTATGTGTAGTCTTTTTTTGTAGCCACTTAGTCACAACATCTGGCCAAATATAATGTTCATATTTTATTTTTATTTTATTACAAAAACACTGCCTTTTTGCTGTTTATATCATCCTTCTATGTTTTACTGCTATAATACACCCATATTTGTGTTCAGTGATATCCCATGAGTACAACATTACCCCCCATGCACAGGTTTCATGGGGTTTCAGGAAGTTACAGGGCCCAATATAGGGTCTGCCCATTTACATGGAAATTTGGCACATTGATTTTCTGGACCTATGTTGCCTTTGAGACAGTATGGCAGCCCAGGAATGAAAATTACCCCCCTCATGACATACCATTTGCAGAAGTGGATAACTCAGGATATTCTAAAAGGAGTATTTTAGTTGTTTTGTATAACTTATTATGGCCTTAGAGTGGATGGGCTTAACATATAAAGGGGCAGGACAAGGTCAGGGGATTTATGAAGTTAGGAATACAGACTAATAAAATAAAATAAATTAGGAACACATACAGGTTGCTTTCAAATTAAAAGTTTAACTCTGTGTGATATATTTGAAAGCAATTAGTGATACAGAGGCCAGGTAGAGAGGGGCAGTAAGGGCAATGGTAACTAGAATCCTTCCTCCCTCCTTTTTTATAGCAGACTCTGCATCTTTTCTGGGGTGTTATTTTGCAGCCAGTGGGGGGGGGGGGATCCTAGTGGAAGAATGCCTGCCGCAGAGTCGCTCGACATTTTCAGATTGAACAGTGGGAAGATTAGGGGTCTGGTTAAACATAATATCAGATGATACATTTAACACAATTTACAAAAAAGTATAAGGTTTCCCTGTACCTGATTTTTTGTATTGCACATATGCATTATATACGGCGATCTGCATAATATAAAAAGCTACTTTTTTGTACCAAGTTCTTGTTTTTCTTTGAATTAGATATGGCTGCAGGCACCGGTCAGCTAAATCTACTACCCCCCCCCCCCCCATGTTTTTGTTGTACTCCACAATGCACTTTGGCTTTAGGATCTGTGCAGATCTTCCCTTCACAGACACTGGCACTGTAGCTTCATCGTGCATTGTGGAGAGCATGTACACATCTCTTTTATCAGTGTACCGAAGGGCCAGTAGCTCATTGTGGAGTGAAGCTGATGTTGTGCCCCTACTTTTTTTTCCATACGTCAGCTTCTGGGGGAAACCTGTGCGATTTTTTTCTTGTTGTGCCACAGGCCATGGTTTCAAAATAAAATAAAATTTTTAATAGGTCTGTACTGGTGTAAAAATTATGGAGCCACAAATGGTAGCCTTTATTTAGCAGGGGTAGTAGGAGATCCCACACAATTTTCCCACTTGTGCCAACTAATTCTGGGCAGCCAGGTGGATCCAAGTGGCTATCTTTTCCCTGGTAGATGCGAAATGCCCAGGTATACCCAGTACTACATTCACAGAGTTAATAAAATTTAGCCCCATAGCGGGACCTTTTGGATGGTATATATTGCTTCAAAAGCAATCTCTCCTTAAATTTCATGAGGGACTCATCAATGCTCAGGGATGTAAACGTCTTTAATTTTTTTGGCCAGGTTGCTTATCAGGGGCCTTAGTTTATATAACCTGTCATGCAGGGGGTCATTTCTGGGGGGGGCACTGGGTATTATCATTAAAATAGAGAAACCGCAGCAACTGTTCATATCTGTCCCTCTTCATAACCCCTGGAAAAAGAGGGGTAGCCAGGATGGGGTTCTGGCTCCAGTATGAACGTATTCTGGGTTTCTTCACAATCCCCATTATTAATGTCAGGGCCCAAAACTTTTTAATCTCTGGTATGTCAGTGGGGTGCCAGGTATTTTTTCTGACATACAGAGATTGGGGATTTTTTGACAGATACTGGCTGGCATATAAATTTGTTTGAGCAACTATATGCTCAAACATGGTATCTGTCAGAATCAGGGAGATATAGTTTATTGGCTCACATACTGAAACATCAGTTGTGATGCCAGGAGTCTCAGTAAATTCTGGCAATTCTGGGGGTAGCCAATTTTGTTAATTTGTGCGACTCCTCCTTTTAGGTGGCGGGGAGGGAGCATCAGCATTAGATGTATCACTCAGGGGCTCTATATCTGATGGGTGACACTCGAAACGTCGCTGTTTGTGTCTGTACCTTAAACAGATAAATAAAGTAAAGGAATATGGAGGTGCTGTGGACATTCTTTGTGTTATATCTGATGCCGTAAGGGTTGCGCTGTCAGACAGAGCAGAGAGGGTTTTACTCCCTGAATCTTCGGCAAGAATGGCATAAGCCTCTTCTGCTGAATAGCGTGCCATAAGGGATTTTTTTCAATACAAATTCCCACTTCACCACCACCAATTCCCACTTCACCTTCCCCAAAATCCCACTAAACCACCCCAATTACCACCTCCCAATTACCACCCACCTATTCCCACCCACCCTATTCCCTCAGATTTTTTTAAATTATTTTTTTCATAAAATAAAAAAAAACAGAAAAGCACTGGGAAGAGTAGTTGATTGGGAACAGCAGGGAAGGGGTTAACAATAACTAAAGATCCCCACAAATAAACTTTTGGGCACTGATCAAAGCCCTGACAGGCTGATCACAGTGATATTAGGCTGATCACAGTAGCAGCTCAGTGATCAGCAACAAAAAAAATAATAATAATAATAATATATATATATATATATTTGTAACCCCACAAATAAACCCCCAATGCTTTTGATCAGCACTGATCAAAGCCCTAACAGGCTAACCAAAGTTATATTAGGCTGATCACAGTTGCAGCTGTGATCAGCAGCAAAAAATATATATATTTTGTTTGTATTTATATTTTTTTCTCCCTCTCTAGCTTTCTACAGCACACAACAATGCTAAACTGTCTTCCTCTCTCTTTCAGATCGCACTGAGGGAAGAGAGGAAGCAGATACACTTGTAACAGCCAATTATTCCACTCATTGGCTGTTACAGGGGACAATCGATACACCCCCCCATGCTGATTGGATCCTGGGGGAGTGCCTGAGGTGCTAGGCACATCCCCCAACCGGATCCAGAACAAAAAAATAACGGAGGGGGCACAGGAGCTACAAACCATTATGACGTTCTATTCTGTCATAACGGCTCAAAAGCCCAGTGTAATTATGACGGAATAGAACGGCATAACGGCGTTAAAAGGTTAAAAAAAATGTTTATGCAGAAAAATGGAAACTTTATACCCACGAGGAACCTAAGTGGCAGGTGGAATAGGTCAGTGTGGAGAGAGAAAATAAGAGATGCCTGCCATGGGCATTTTCCATAATCCTTTACCTCTCTGTATCTCAACTCTACTAATTTTTACTATTTAAAGGGACAGTCTAGTCAAAATTAAAAGGACAGTATACACCAATTTTTATATAACTGCATGTAATAGACAGTACTATAAAGAAATAACAGACACTCCCCCCACCTCCCCCTTCCTTTACATATGAAAAGACCGTACACAAACAGGAGCAAGCTGGAGTAGGTATACGTCAGTATTCTCCTAAAACTTTGGGGCTTGGTTAGGAGTCTGAAAAACAGAGCAATGTTATTTCAAAATAAGCAAAACTATAAAAAATTAAAAAAAACAAAACTGTTTGGGCTATATAAATGGATCATCGACAAAACATTTATGCAATGAAAAATCTAGTGTATAATGTCCCTTTAAAGGGGCAGTAAACCTAAAAAATAATGTTATATAATTCTGCACATAGTGCAGAATTATATAACATTATCTTAGTGCTAACTTTATACATCAATATATTGCTGCAATATTTTATAATAATTTTCAATTTTACAGACCGCCGCTCCTTGCTCTACAGAGCGGGTCTGTTTTTTTCTAAGCGCATCTGGGCAAGCTGACTAGTCAGAGCTGGCCCGATCGCACCATTAAACTCAATGTAGCTTGCTCCCACTCTGGTCTGGTTGCAGGAGAGCTACATTGAGTTTAATGGCACAATTGGGCCGGCTGTAACTAGACAGCGTGCCCAGATGCGCTTAGAAAATAAACAGACCCGCTCTGTAGAGCAAGGAGCGGCGGTCTGTAAAATTGAAAATTATTATAAAATATTGCAGCATTATTTTGATGTATAAAGTTAGTGCTAAGATAATTATATAACATAACTTTTTAGGTTTACTGCCCCTTTAAACTTTCATGATTCAGATAGGGCATGTAATTTTAAACAATTTTCCAATTTACTTTTATCATCAAATTTGCTTTGTTCAGTTGGTATTCTTTGTGGAACGCTAAACCTTGGTAGACTCATATGCTAATTTCTAAGCCTCTTATCTAAGTGCATTTTGGCAATTTTTGACAGACACTGCTAGTTCATGTTTGGCATATAGATAACATGGTGCTCACTCCCGTGGAGTTATTTAAGAGTCTGCACTGATTGGCTAAAAGTATTTCAAAAGAACTGAAATAAGGAGGCAGTCTGCAGAGGATTAGATAAAAGATAAATCACAGAGGTAAAAAGTGTATTAATATAACAGTGTTACTTATGCAAAACTGGGAAATGGTTAATAAAGGGATTATATATATTTTTAAACAAAGAAAATTCTGTAGTAGATTGTCCCTTTAAATAATTTATATAGGGGCATGAAATATAAAATGCTTATTTATGCACACTCTTAATAAATTAATACATTAATTAATTAAATGACTTTCATTAGTTTTCTTACCCTGTTTCCCTGTAATGTGACTGTGGAAATTATGGGTGCGTTTATAATGAGAACTGGAAATGCATACTGCAGACTTTACAATCATAACCCTGTTACATATCTGTCCCAAACTGGTATCAGCAGAGGTGATAAGATAAGTTACTGTAACACATTGCAAGTTTTGCTAACAAAATTGACAGTGCCATGCCTTGTCTACAGCAGTAACAAGTTCAGATTGTTTTATACCCCTTTAACGGATTCATTATTAGTATAGAGTACACCATGATGTTTCCAAAGTACTGATTGCAAATATTGCCTGTTCTTCTGAAAAAATGATGTCACTTAAGGGTCCTTATTTTTGTCATGCATACCAGGAAACATTTCTCAATCTTCTATTTCACTAATTTTACATCACAAAATATTGTAGAGGAAAGTGGCTTTTATTTTAGGATGACAGATTTTGGAATTGGGCAAAAACTTGTTGACCTCTTGACTGTGAATTACTGAATCTTTTCCTGAATTTCTATTCTGTGAAACCCACAGCCAATTATTCTATAATTTTCATAAAGCTGTATTTCCAATCAGAAATCTACTATACTGTATCTAAAGTTCATCTCAATGTTTATTTCTGAAAACATGCTTTTGTAACAAGTTATTTTAGTGGGGCAGGCAGTACAGCCAATCAGAAGTTGTTCCACCCAATGAAACACAAAAAAAGGGGGAGTTAGCAACAAAGGTAATCATGCATGGGGGTGGTAAACTGTATTTACTATGCGCTTAAAGGGATAGGCTAGTCAAAATTAAACTTTCATGATTCAGAGCAATTTTAAGCAACTTTCTAATTTACTCCTATTATCACTTTTTCTTCATTCTCTTGTTATCTTTATTTGAAAAAGCATTAATGTAAGCATAAGAGCCAGTCCATTTTTGGTTCAGCACCTGGGTAGCACTTTCTGATTGGTGTCTAAATGTAGCAAGCGCTACCCAGGTGCTGAACCAAAATATGAACCGGCTCCTATGCTTACATTCAAATAAAGATGCCAAGAGAACGAAGAAAAATTGAAACTTTGAGTTATTTAGAAAGCTGCTTAAAATTGTATGCTCTATCTGAATCATAAAAGTTTAATTTTGACTAGACTATTCCTTTACAGGACCAGTAAATACAGTAGATTTGTATAATCAAAAATATTTCACTACACAATCACCTAACTATTCTATGCTATACTATATATATATACTGTAGTATACACATTGTACTATACTATACTGTTCTATACAATACTGTACTATACTACCATATATTATACTGTACTACTATACTATACTGTACTACAGCACCCTGTACTGTACTATACTATATACTGTACGGTACAATACAATACTATTATACTAATACTAATACTACCATATTATACTACACTATACCTAATGTAGATATTGGAATAATTCATCTGGACAAGAATCTGCCAATTAATGTCTGATGACTTATTACTTTGTGCATATGGTAATCTATGGTGCAAAGTTTACGCATTTCGCAGAATGACAAGCTTCAGCATTATATATGCAGGAATCAAGGAAAATGAAAGTTAAACTTGTTTAAGCCCTTTCCATAAGAGTATTATGAGATAGACTTCAGCACTATTTTTATAACATTCTTGTAAATTCTGTTGCCACATAATGCTCTCTCCTAAGCCTGCTGGAATTAGTGTTAAAAATATAAACCTAGAAAGTGGCAAATTAAATTCCCATAAAATAAAAATGTATATTAATAGCACTGTGTTGGTTATGCAAAACTGAGGAATGGGTTATAAAGGGGTTATCTATCTTTTTGAACAATAAACATTTTCAAGTATACTTTAACATATGTTTTAATAAAGGGCTATAGTAGATACTTTACAAATGATGCTGTTTTTAAGGTACAGAGCCCAATTATTATTTAAAGGAACAGCCAACAATTGAATTGTTATTGTTTTAAAAGATATATAATCCCTTTATTACCCATTCCCCACTTTTGCACGACCAACACAGTTATATTAATACACTTTTTCCCTCTGTGATTACCTTGTATCTAAGCATCTTCTGACAGCCCCATGATCACATGACTTTTCATTTATTATCTATTGACTTGAAATTTAATATAACAATGTTGGTTGTGCAAAGCTGGGGAATGGGTAGTAAAGGCATTATCTATCTTTTTAAACAATAACAATTTTTGTGTAGACTGTCCCTTTAATATAATACAAATTTATAATAATATCAAGTCATTACATCAATATACTTAGATTACACAGTACTTTTCCACCTACATTTCTCAGTTTACAGGAAACTCTCTTTTATCACTCAGCCAGATTTCCTCTTCAGACTCTGACATGTTGCACAATTCCCGTGGGCTTTCTGGTCAGGCTTTTTACACCGGCACCCACAGTACGATCACCACAACGCTAGACATTCCTACTGTTAGTGCAGAAATTGTGTGAAATGTACGCTGCACTGGTTGCTCACTGACGGACTCGCAGGACGTTGGATTGTAACTGGTTATTTTGTTTTTAAATCTTAAGATTCTCGTTTTCCAGGCAATCAGTTAAGAAGCAGTCCTATAGTTATAACAAGGTAAACTTTTTAACATAATTATGCCATTTGTTTCTATATACACTATTTAATTTATAAAAAATATATCTATCTATTAATCTATCTATCTGTCTGGCTATATAGTTATCCACGTGTTTATCAGTTGTCAATTTAACTATAGTTATCTATATTTCTGTGTGTCTGCTAGTCTGTCTATATAAATCCTTAAAGGGATATGAACCCCCAATTTTTTTTTTCATGGTTCAGACAGAGCACGCAAATTGTACAGAAATAGAACAGGTCTGCTTTTGAACCAAGGGTTAAAATAATAATTAAAGACACAAACATACAAGAATAATATTAAAGGGACGTATAACCCCCCAAACTATTTCATGATTCTGATAAAACATAGGATTTGAAATAACTTTCCAGTTTACCTCTATTATCAAATTAGCTTCATCCTTTTGGTATCCTTTATTGAAGGAGAAGCAATGCACTACTGGTAGTTCACATTTGGTGAGCTAAAAACAAAACGCATATATGTGCATCTAGCTTTACTCTCTCTCTATCTCTATGTGTCTCTGTCTCTTTCTATCTCTCTCTGTATGTCTCTCTCTCTGTCTCTCTCTCTCTGTCTCTCTCTTTCTTTCACTCTCCCTGTCTCTCTCTCTCTCTTTCTCTTTCTTTCTCTCTCTCTCTTTCTCTCTCTCTCTTTCTCTCTCTCTCTTTCTCTCTCCCTGTCTCTCTCTCTCTCTGTCTTTCTCTCTCTCTTTCTCTCTCTCTCTCTCTCTCGCTTTCTCTCTCGTGTTTTCTCTCATTTTTTCTCTCTCTTGTTTTTTCTCTCTCTCGTTTTCTCTCTCTATCTCTCTTTTTCTCTCTCTCTCCCTCTCTCTTTTTTCTCTTTCTTTTTTTTCTCTCTCGCTCTCTCTTTCGCTCTCTCTCTCTCTTTCTTTTTCTTTCTTTTTCTTTCTTTCTTTCTTTCTTTCTTTCTTTCTTTCTTTCTTTCTCTCCCTCTCTCTCTTCTCTCTCTCTCGCTCTCTCTCTCTTTCTTTCTCTCTTCTCTCTCTCCCTCTCTCTCTCTTCTCTCTCTCTCATTCTATCTATCTCTCTTTCTTTATTTCTCTCTCATTCTATCTATCTATCTATCTATCTATCTATCTATCTATCTATCTATCTATCTATCATCTTCTATCTATCTATCTTGTCAAAAGGCATTACCACCACCACCACTGTCCTAGGCGTATGCCCTCTTGGGGTTTCTCAGGGAATCTGGACATATCTTTACAATAGTTACCAATTCCATAAAAAGATACATTTCACTGAATGGTTGTAAAACCAGCAACACTTACACATATAAAGGGTTTAAAATGTTTATAATGTTTTAATTAGCAAACGTTTAATTTAAACACACCTGCAAGTTTTACAATTAGTGGAAGTACACACTGAGCAGAACACTGATAATGAGAAGAAATGAAATGTTTTGTCCCAAAGAATTGCCTACATTAATGTATGAGCAGATGACTGGGTAATGAAAACTTTTTAGCATCATTCTATAGTAAATGTTTACATTTGCTGTTAGTTATTATTCCTGTTATTAAACAGGAAAATGTAACCGGATTTTTCAAAAGACAAATATTGTAATGAAATATTGTATCAACAAACATTTTTTTACTAGAAGCAAGAAAGTCCTATATGTTAATTACACAAGCAAACCTGAAAATTAATCAACAGTTTTGGCAGGTTTTGAAATCCTATTATCTTTTATGCCTTTACTCTGTTTTACCAGAATACTTTAAATACTGCCCACAGCACTTGCACTTCACAATCCCTATGATAACAGCTCAACGTGGGAGTCAATTTCTGGAAACTGTTGTTTGGTGACTTTGCTCATATTTTTGCTTTTGTGTTGAAACTAACTGTGATAGAAAGGAGCTAAACATGAATACCCTCTGTTTGCTGAGTCAAAAGCTGAGATATGAACTAATGACAAGGTAAGAGAGTTTTGCAAATCTGCAGGAATGTGGATGCTGGAATATTGTTTGTTAAAGGGACCATATATTCAAAATAAATTATCTTTATGATTATCTTTTATCTATTGTGTTTCAAAAGATTCTGTAAAGTTATATAGTGGAGTACAATAAATAAAAATTATTTGAGGGTCATAATGTGTCATTATGACCCACCCCCAAAGCAGTGCATATAAAAATGATTTTCCTGGGAAAAGGGGAGCAAATTTCACACTACGCTTTCACTTTAAATGTCAGACACAGCCTTTTTACCATAGCCATGTGTTTATATTATTGGGTACTCACATTATCTTCATTACAACTGTTTTTACACGGGGTTCAGCTTTGGTAATCATTTTGTTATGCTTCTTATCATTTTAATTGGATTACTCATATCTTCATTATGTGTCAGCAAATACATATTGGCTGTCTGTCCTTGAATATCAAGATTAGAGAGAAACATGCAGGGGTGTCTACTGGAATGTTTACATGGAAAAATGAAATGATCTTTAAATTATTATCACTGTAGTAGAATACTTGATGATTTGAGATAATAGAAATGTATTACTTTGATAGATTAGGGAGACCTCTTATGTATGCTTTTTTAACTATTGAAATATCATGCTTGAAAGTGACAAAATAATGCCAAACTTTTTTAGTTTATGTGTTTGAACAGAAGAATAAAAAAGAAAAGGTTTTAGTGTTCATGTGTATTACATAATCTTTAAACTACATGACAATATTAATCACATCTACAGTAAAAAATCACAATATGTAAAACATTTTTTTAATGTTTAGAATAAATATGTTATAGTGTTTTAAGGGAAATGTATTACTAAAGTCTAATATATTACACATGTATTTTATTTTATGATTTATAGTAATGTTATGTTATGTTTTATAATCAGATATAGTTGAGTAGTTTATTTTTATTTATTGCGACATGTTTAGTAGTTAATAGGATTATATTATGTTTCCAGTATTGTATAGAGCATGCACAGTAAATTGTAGGTTATTGCACGGCAGTGATTTTAATATGAAAAATGATTTATCGTTGCAGATTTTGAGTAGGATTTTAATTACCTAAAGTATCATCTGTAGGGCAATATATAATAATTGTCCCAGTAATAATGATAAAAACAGTGCATCACATTTACAACAATTTTCTTTTCCTTGCACTTAAAGGGATATGAGACCCCAAATGTTTATTTCATTATTCAGATTGAGCATGTCATTTTAAACAACATTCTACTGTAGTTCTATTATGAATTTGTCTTTGTTCTCTTTTATAAATTGTTGAAAAGCGGGGACTGTATGCTTTGGAGTGGGCCAATTTCTGGAGCACTATATTGCAGCAGTTTTGCAAGAATGTTATCCATTTGCAAGACCACTAAAGGGCAGCACTATTTACTGCCAATTAGTGATCCAGATGCCTACCTAGGTATCTTTTCAACACAGAATATCATGGAAACAAAGCAATTGTGATGATAGAAGTAAACTTGAAACATTTTTTTAAAATGGTATGCTCTGTCTGAATCACAAACTAAAATGTTGGGTTTCATATCCCTTTAATTTTCATAATAAATTCCATCTTTATCTTTTGAATTTAACATAGACTTTAAATACCTATCCATTAAACATTTGCGTACAAAATAATGTTTTAAAAGCATTTAAAATGTTATTTTATTTTTAAAAATGCATGGTCATGCAGTCTAGTAGCATACCCTTTGAAAAAATAACACAAAGCTTGTCTAAATATATTGTAGTGTATAATTATATAATAACACAATTGTGTGATTTGTTTTTTATCATTCTTTTGTTTGCAAATGTGTTTTTTTTTTTTTATGCTTTTCAACAGAGCTAAACTGAGAACTTCTAAGTACGTTTTTAAACAGTTTTATACTGGATTTTTATATCAGTATGTGTGCATCTTATTCATTATAGTAGTGTCTATTACATGCAGTTATTTGAAAACAGTGTATACTGTCCCTTTAAAGACAGTTCCTTATTTTTGTTATGGTTTCATTGTGGTTACCTGGATAATTTGTATACATTATGATAATAACATAATTCTAGTTCAAATAAATCCGCCAGTGTAACACTTAAGGCTAGATTACGAGTTGTACGTAAGGCTTAAAAAGCAGTGTTGGTCGGTCCCAATGCTGCTTTTTAGCGCCCGCTGGTATTACGAGTCTTGAAGGTACAGGTGTACCGCTCACTTTTTTGGCCAGACTTGGAAATACCGCAAATCCACTTATGTCAATTGCGTATCCTATATTTTCAATGGGACTTGCATAGCGCCGGTATTATGAGTCTGCCAAAAAGTGAGCGGTACACCCTCTCCTGTCAAGACTGCTACCGCATTTTAAAGTCAATTTTACACTACAACGCCGTAGCATAAAACTCTTAACTAAAGTGCTAAAAAGTACACTAACACCCATAAATGACCTATTAACCCCTAAACTGAGCCCCCCCCCACATCGCAACCACTAAAATACATTATTTAACCCCTAATCTGCTGAACTGGATATCGCCGCCACTATAATAAATATATTAACCCCTAAACCGCAGCACTCCCGCCTCGCAAATATTAGTTAAATATTATTAACCCCTAATCTGCCGTCCCTAACATCACCGACACCTACCTAAATTTATTAACCCCTAATCTGCCGTCCCCAACGTCGCCGCCACTATACTAAAGTTATTAACCCCTAAATCTAAGTCTAACCCTAACACCCCCTAACTTAAATATAATTTAAATAAATTTAAATAAAATTCCTATCATTAACTAAATTATTCCTAATTAAAACTAAATACTTACCTATAAAATAAACCTTACTGGGAGAAGTCTTCACCCAACCGGGCCGAAGTCCTCAACGAAGCCGGGAGAAGTCTTCATCCAAACCGGGCGAAGTGGTCCTCCAGACGGGCAGAAGTCTTCATCCAGACGGCATCTTCTATCTTCATCCATCTGGCGAGGAGCGGGTCCATCTTCAAGACATCCGACGCAGAGCATCCTCTTCAATCGATGGCTACCACAGAATGAAGGTACCTTTTAAGTGTCGTTATCCAAGATGGCGTCCCTTCAACTCTGATTGGCTGATGGAATTCTATCAACCAATCGGAATTAAGGTAGAAAAACTCCTATTGGCTGATGCAATCAGCCAATAGGATTGAAGTTCAATCCTATTGGCTGATCCAATCAGCCAATAGGATTGAGCTTGCATTCTATTGGCTGATTGAATCAGCCAATATGATTGAACTTCAATTGTATTGGCTGATTGCATCAGCCAATAGGATTTTTTCTACCTTAATTCCGCACCGGATGGATGAAGATAGAAGATGCCGTCTGGATGAAGACTTCTGCCCGTCTGGAGTACCACTTCGCCCGGCTTGGATGAAGACTTCTCCCGACTTCGTTGAGGACTTCGGCCTGGCTGGGTGAAGACTTCTCCCGGTAAGGTGATCTTCATGGGGTTAGTGTTAGTTTTTTTTTAAGGGGGTATTTGGTGGGTTTTAGAGTAGGGTTGGTTGTGTGGGTGGTGGGTTTTAATGTTGGCGGGGATTTGTAATTCTTTTTACATGTAAAAGAACTGATTACTTTGGGGCAATGCCCCACAAAAGGGCCTTTTAATGGCAATTTGTAATTTAGTGTAGGGTAGGGCTTTTTTATTTGGGGGGGGGCTTTTTTATTTTGTTAGAGGGATTAGATTAGGTGTAATTAGTTTAAAAATATTGTAATTTGTTTATTATTTTCTGTAATTTAGTGTTTTTTTTGTACTTTAGATAATTTTATTTAATTTTATTTAATTGTTGTTAAATTAGTTAATTTTTTTAATTATAGTGTAGTGTTAGGTGTAATTGTAACTTAGGTTAGGTTTTATTTTACAGGTACTTTTGTATTTATTTTAGCTAGGTAGTTATTAAATAGTTATTAACTATTTAATAACTATTGTACCTAGTTAAAAAAAATACAAACTTACCTGTAAAATAAAAATAAAACCTAAGATAGATACAATGTAACTATTAGTTATATTGTAGCTAGCTTAGGGTTTATTTTATAGGTAAGTATTTAGTTTTAATTAGGAATAATTTAGTTAATGATAGGAATTTTATTTAGATTTATTTAAATTATATTTAAATTAGAGGGTGTTAGGGTTAGACTTAGATAGGGGTTAATAACTTTAGTATAGTGGCGGCGATGTTGTGGGCGGCAGATTAGGGGGTTAATAAATGTAGGTAGGTGTCGGCGATGTTAGGGACGGCAGATTAGGGGTTAATAATATTTAACTAATGTTTTCGAGGCGGGAGTGCAGTGGTTTAGGGGTTAATATGTTTATTATAGTGGCAGCGAAGTTGGGGGCAGCAGATTAGGGGTTAATAAATGTAGGTAGGTGGCGGCGACATAGGGGGCGGCAGATTAGGGGTTAATAAATATAATGTAGGTGTCGGTGATGTTGGGGGCAGCAGATTAGGGGTTCCTAAGTATAATGTAGGTGGCGGCGGTGTCCGGAGCGGCAGATTAGGGGTTAATAATTATAATGTAGGTGTAGGCGATGTCGGGACGGCAGATTAGGGGTTAATAAGTGTAAGATTAGGGGTGTTAGGTGTAGACATAAATTTAATTTCCCAATTGGAATCAATGGGGCTCCGTTAAGGAGCTTTACGCTGCTTTTTGGCAGGTGTTAGACTTTTTTTCAGCCGGCTCTCCCCGTTGATCCTATAAGGAAATCATGCACGAGCACGTTACACCAGCTCACCGCTAACGTAAGCAGCGCTGGTATTGGAGTGCGGTAAGGAGCAGAATTTTGCTCAACGCTCACTTCTTGTCTGGGTTGTAAAAACCTGTAATACCAGCGCTGTCTGTAAGTGAGCGGTAAGCATAAACTGCTCGTTAGCACTGCACAGCTCAAAACGAAAAACTCATAATCTAGCCGTTAGTTTTTTAAATGCCTAGAGAAATTGAGTACAATTTTTGAATTGTGGACCAGAGAGCTGACATGTTGGCAACTAAGGTTACATTTTGCCTCTTATGTGCATGGGCAAAACAGACTCCCTGTTTGTCTAATATTCACTTAATAGTAAAGCAGCTCATGTTACTCTAGAAGTTTTATGACATCAGGCTAGATAATCTTCCTGTAGAGACACCATCCCCTTTGTAGGGCTGTGACGGAAGTAATGGACACTGCACACATTAAAGGGACAGACTACACCAGTATTTGTATTGTTTTTAAAAGATAGATAATCCCTTTATTATCCATCCCTAAATTTGCATAACCAACACAGTTATATTAATACACTTCTTTGATTACCTTGTATCTAAGCCTCTGCAAACTGCTCCCTTATTTCAGTTCTTTTGACAGTAGTATTATCTATATGACACACATGAACTAACACCCTCTAGTGGTGAAAAACTGTCAAAATGCATTCAGATAAGAGGCGGCCTTCAAAGTCTAAGAAATAAGCATATGAACCTCTTAGGTTTAGTTTTCAACTAAGAATGCCAAGAGAGCAAAGCAAAATTGGTGAGAAAAGTAAATTGGAAAGTTGTTTAAAATTGCATGCCCTATCTGAATAATGAAAATTTATTTTGGACTAGACTGTCCTTTTAAATAAAAAGTTAAATCCCTTTTAAATGATGAATAATACTTATTGCACTGATATCTATTAAGTATACACCACTGCTTAGTGCCAAGACAGAGTGTATGAGCTGTTAACAGACTAGTGATTCACACGCTATTAATCTGAAAACCTAATGTATTTTCTGATTCTATGTTACATTGTCCCGGATATTGCCAGGAATATTAATTTTGCAGATTCATTGCTGGCAAAGCTTTACCCACTGTGATGTAATGTTTATTACAGGGAAACATATCAGGTCTGTTCCACATAATGTTATTTGGACAACTGTCAGGTTACATCTGATGCCATGGGCTGGTGACTTAGCAAATATCTGATAGGCCAGTTTAGTAAATTAACCCATTACTGGGGACTAGCCTTCCATCTGGCACTTTTTTTCCCGCATGTATTACTTTTTATTCATTTTGAGTGAGTCACAGTACATTGTTTGGATATCTGGCAGTGAAAGGGTTGCACATTTTATTTGCTTGATTATCAAGTAACAGGTACAAGATTTTAGAATAGCAAATATTGGAGAAATGTCTGTCCCTGCATATGAACTCTGTGGGCTTGATTTATCAAGCCTTCTCCTCCCCTACGACTGCAGCTTCTTACAAGAGAACCAGCAGTCAGTATTTATCAAGCAGCGGTCATCAGATCCTACCCTCTTCTCCACCTATTAGGTGGAGAATTTTAACCTCCCTGGTCTCGTCTGACTGGGAAGATTAACAGCTTCTGCCTGTGCGAGATTGGCTGTGCGCGGGCAGGGGGCGTTGTTGCACACAAGCGCAAAATAGCGCTCACACGCAATGGTAAATTCTGGCAGCGGATTGCTGCCTGCCAGAGGTGAGCAAGTTTGGACAGGAATTAATATGTACGCCCCTGTCCGACCTCACTTGATAAATTGAGCCCTGTATATTTCAGTTCTCCACCCAAACATTTATACAATACTTAAGATTCATCAAGTATATTTAGGAGCTAGGAACAAACAAACAATCCAAAAGGTTTGGAGCCAGGTAGGGGTGGGCGGCGAATTAGGAACCTTAGCTCCTAGTTTATGGGATTTGTCATGGTGTACTGTATTTTATGACTTTCTCATACTAGAGTGACAGCCACATTCCTTTAGAAAAACATATCTAATTTCTATAGAGTATCATCATTTAAAGTGATATGAAATGTAAGCCCTGTATAAAATGTCTCTTGATTGCATTACCCCAACCCAACATAAACCGCTATGTTTTTTAAAAATTATTTGTTAATTACATTTTTATTATACATTTTCCTCCACCCCTTACATTTTTTCCCAGTACTGTAGTGATGTATAGAGCGGTTCCACCCACTCTATACATAGTAGGCCATGCACGCTCCAGAGCAGTAGACAATATACGAATGCGTAGATTGTCTACACAACTTCATCATTCATTGTTTATTTGTACATCACAAAGACTACTTGGGATACTGCACATGTGTAAAGCCAGTCAGACACAATTGCACATTGCATACAATGTGCCGTGCGGCAACAAATCTGATTGGATAACAGCAAAGAAGAGGAAAACAGTCAAGAGATGGGGGCAGGCTGGGGAATAAGACCTAGGTAAAAAATAAACATAAATAATCATAATAGGCATTTCAGAAACCGGAGAAAAAACTATTGTACATGTAAAATTACCAACAATCTATTAAGATAATGTGCTCAGTCGAAGTTCACTATCTCTTTAAAGGGACATTAAATAGCTAGGGACAACTACAGTAAGATGGTTACTACTCAAACATACTATTGTTTTATTTTTTTGCTTTACCTGCAGATCGCTTTTAATCCATGCTCTTATTTTAACCCATTACAGAATCCAGTTGGTAAAGCTCTGCATTTTATACTGGGCACCGCCATCTTGTAGCTTGCATATTGTTGCATCATGTGACAGAAGCAGGGCACCTTCACATATCTTCTTTTTGACAGCTGTACCTTTCACTTCAGTTTACCTCACATAATAGAGAAAAGTGTTACATTTGTGCAGCTTTTTTGCACAGTTTAAGGGTTACATAACAAATATAAGCTCCAAGATGGCGGCACCCAGTGTGAAGATACAGAGCTTCACTTGCTAATACTTGTAAAGGGTTAAAATAAGAGAATGACTTTGAAGACAGCTGCAGGCACAATAGGAAAACCAATAGCATGGTGAGTAGTAACCTCTACTCTAGTAATGTCCCTTTAAGTCTAAGGAGATAAGATTTGTATAGCTAAATATATTGATAAGTTACATAATATTTCAGGAAATTATGTGCGTCAGCCCTTTAAAATATTTACTTAAACACATAAACGAAAAAGTTTTTTTTTTTGGAACAGTACATTTATTATTATTCTTGTTAATTATTGCTATAATTATTATTATTAGTAGTATTTTATTATTATTATTATTATTATTATTATTATTAGAGTATTATTATTTTGTTATTGATGTTATTTTATATTATTATTATAATATTATTTTATTATTAGCAGTAGTAGTAGTATTTTATATTATTACAGTATGCTATTATTATTATTATTATTATTGTTGTTTTATGTTATTATTTTATTATTTTATAATATTATTATTAATATTATTATAATTTTATATTATTATCATAATATTTTTTTATTATTATTATTAGCAGTAGTAGTATTTTATATTATTACAGTATGTTATTATTATTATTATTATTATTATTGTTATTTTATATTATTATTTTATATTATTATTATTATAATATATTATTATTATAATATTATTTTATTATTATTATTAGCAGTAGTAGTAGTATTTTATATTATTACAGTATGTTATTATTATTATTATTATTATTATTATTATTATTATTATTATTATTGTTATTTATGTTATTATTTTATATTATTATTATTAATATTATTATAATTTTATATTATTATTATTATAATATTATTTTATTATTATTATTATTATTATTATTATTATTATTATTATTAGCAGTAGTACTAGTATTTTATATTATGTTATTATTATTTTATTATTGTTGTTTTATATTATTTTTATATTATTATTATTATTATTATTATTATTATTGTTATTTTATATTATTATTTTATATTATTATTATATTATTATTATTACTGTTATGTAGAGCAGCACTTAAAACATAGGTGTGATATACAAAGGTAATATTTACAAGAAGCAGATGAGTAGAGGTCCTGCCAAGAGATGCCAGCTGTTTATAGATCACCTTACATGAATGTGATCTAAAGGATAGCTGGGCTCATAGACTTACATACCAAGAAGTGCACCTTTTAGTTTAATTTTAACAAACCTTGCATTCTTTTCTGTATATATCAGTACTATTACCTTTCATGTACTGTTTAACCAGTTTCACTTTCAGTTGTACACTGTTGGCTGACTCTGAGGTATATGACATTTCTTCCCAGTAAATATTTTGATCATTTTCTGGTTGGAACATGCATGTAAATGTTTTTATTATGTTATTTAAAGAGATAAATGTTGTAAATTGTACTACTTGGAAAAGTTAAAGGGACATAAAACCCAAAATATTTATTTCATGATTTAGATAGAACATACAGTTTAAAACAACTTTCCAATTTACTTTTATCACATTTTCTTTGTTTTCTTGTTACCCTTTGTTGAAATAAGGAAGATAAGCTCAGGAGTGCGCACGTGTCTGCAGCACTTTGTGGCAGCAGTTTTGTAACAATGTTATACATTAGTAGGATTAGTAGATTGGAGCACTACATGACAGGAAAAAGTGCTGCCGACATGTACACACTACCTATATAGGTATCTATTCAACAAATGATACAATGAGAATGAAGCAAATTAGATAATAGAAGTGAGATGGAAACTTTTTTTTAAATTATATTCTGTATCTGAATCATGAAAGACATTTTGGGTTTGATGTCGCTTTAACATTAGGTTAAAATAAAATAAATATATATATATATTTATAAATTATTAAAATAATATACATATAATCTTCTGCCAATACGTTTTCTGTAGATGAAAACAGAGTTAATCCCTTTATGTGACAGAACTTTGTGATGTCATCCGATATGCAAATCAGTGTGAAGTATGATACATGTATATTTGTGCAATACAGCAATTATAACATAAAATATGAAAACTCAAATTATTTCTTTCATGATTCAGATAGAGTATGCAATTTTAAGCAATTTTCTATTTTACTCCTATTATAATTTTTCTTCATTCTCTTAGTATCTTTATTTTAAAAAGCAGTAATGTAAGCTTAGAAGCCAGCCCATTTTTGGTTTAGCACCTGGGTAGTGCTTGCTGATTGGTGGCTAAATGTAAATATGAGGACAGGTTGCCTGCTGCTCAGAAACAGCAATTCTTCGTCAATTTACAGCCGAGACTGCTGGAGCTTCCTGAAGCTGAAACGTTATGCGTTTTGATGGGCAATGTACCGCAGTAGGTATATATATGTTGAATTGGGTTAAGAGGTTAATGTTATTTATTAGCTACAAATATGTTTTTTTTCCCGCTAGATATATAATAAGGGTATTTTTGGTTCTTTCATATGAACAGTGGTGCATTTTGTTTTTGAAGACCTTGGGGCTGATTTATCATGGCCCAAATGGGGCCATTTACCCCTGTTTCCACGCGAGCCTTCAGGCTCACCGGAAACAGGAGTTAAGAAGTAGCTGTCTTAAGACCGCTGCTCCTTAACTTGTACGCCTCCTATGAGGCGGTGGACATCAATCTGCCCAATCTCATACGATCAGGTTGATTGACAACCCCTGCTAGCGGCCAATTGGCCTCGAATCTGCAGGGGGCGGCATTGCACAAGCAGTTCACCAGAACTGCTTGTGCAATGATAAATGCAGACAGCGTGGTCATCATTATTTCGGACATGGCGGATCTGGATCCTGCTGCGCTGCACAATGAGACAGAAGCCGGCAACACAACCGGGCGCCTGGCCATCTCCCCCAAAGGAACTGTGCTGGCTTATGGCAGTCTGTTGGGGATGGCACTGCTGCCAATATTTTTTGGTGCTTTGAGGAGCGTGACCTGCGCAAAAAGAAAGAATCCATCCGACATGCCAGAAACTATAACAAGTCGTGATGCTGCTCGTTTTCCAATCATTGCCAGCTGCACCCTATTTGGGCTTTACATCTTCTTTAAAATATTTTCCCAGGAATACATTAACCTGCTCCTCTCTATGTATTTCTTCATCCTTGGTGTGCTAGCCCTGGCGCATACAATAAGCTCAGCCATGAACCGATTTTTCCCAGAAAACTTTCCCAGCAAGCAGTATCAGCTGCACTTCACTTAGGGCTCCGGGGAAAGCAAGGAGGAAATTGTCAACTATGAATTTGATACCCGGGATCTGGTCTGTTTAGTTATAAGTGGAGTGGTTGGTGTATGGTATCTTCTGAAGAAGCACTGGGTCACCAACAATCTGTTTGGTCTTCCATTTGCCCTGAATAGAGTGGAGCTACTGCATTTGAACAACTTCACTACTGGCTGCATCCTGTTGGGTGGGCTCTTTATTTATGATATATTTTGGGTTTTTGGGACAAAAAATTGGTATTCCCTCAGGATCTTCTGGAAAAAGGGCTTGCCGCTAATAACTTTGCTATGCTTGGTCTTGGAGACATTGCCATCCCAGGTATTTTCATTGTGTTATTGCTCCGTTTTGACATTAGCCTGAAGAAGAATTCACACACCTATTTCTACACTAGCTTCATGGCATATGTGTTTGGTCTGGTACTGACTATCTTCGTCATGCATACCTTCAAACATGCACAGCCTGCCCTCCTGTATCTTGTTCCAGCCTGTATTGGATTCCCTCTGATTGTAGCCTTGGTGAAAGGAGAAATTACAGAAATGTTCAGGTATGAGGAACAAAGTAAAGAGAAGGACCAGCCTACCACCCTTACAGAAGAGAAAGAGAAGAAAGAGGACTGAGCCCCTTCCCCTGACTTGTTCATGATAATTGGGGATTAAATTCAGTGGGACTGAATGAGCAGAGCCCCCAGTGCTGTCACCTCTCCCTGCTATCTGTGTTAAGCTTATTCCCCCTGTAAGTTTCCCTGACCCTTGGGTGTTGTATGTGCCTGTAAGTCTTACTGAGCCCATATTTTTATATTTTGTACAGTGAGTTTGCTTTCTACAGTATTAAATTATCTGTGACGATGCAAAAAAAAAAAAAAAAAGAAGATAAATGCAGACAGCATATGCTGTTGGCATTTGTCGATGACTGGCGGACATGATTACTACAGCGGATCATGTCCACCAGACATTTTATAAATCTGCCCCATTGTGGTAAAGGTTAGAGCTAAAATAAAAGTTGCACCAAACACAACATAAATACATTAAAATATCTTGTTACACTCATATAAACATTATCTGATAAAAAATATTCATAAAATATTAATAAAAATGTTTTTTGTACAGGTTCAAAGGTATATAGTGTATGACCATATATGTTATATATATATTTGTGTTTGTGTGTGTGTAAATATTAATGCAATAATAATATTTAGAAGAACATTGGAATGTAAAATATGCATTACATGCTTAGGGTTTCGCAATTTAGGTCTAACGCGGTGTCGGGTTAGCTCACAAGAAGAATTAGTTATCTTAAGGGATGCGTTATAAAAATATTAAATATAAAAAAATACGGTAATATATGTATGTATGTATATATATATATATATATATTTTTTTTTTTTTTTTTTTTTTTCTTTGGATTATTTAGATTATAGCATTAGTTTTACTTTCAATTTGTAATACACGCACTAACCCGCGCGTGCAAAAAGTTTACTTCTATAAGTGTTTTTGCTCAAGCGGGAGTGATAAATACCGCTTCACTTGTAATCTAGCCGAAAATGTGTTGCCCCCTCAATCTGTCTGTCCTAGGTCAATCTTAGTTAGGTGTAACAAACATACGCCCCTACTTCTGAAGCTTAAGATCTATGAATAAAACTAATTTGTAATGGGTGATAGTTTAACAATATTTTTTTTTTTTTTTAATTATTAGTTATCTTTGTGCATTTTCTGGTTTTATTTTAAAGGATATGGTTTGTAATTAAGTGGAAGTGATTCTGCTGACTAATTAAAGTCATCATATATTTTCTTTATATCAGTGATTGTGAAAATTGTGACCTTTACTGAGGTTAAAATTGGAAATGCTTAGAAAACTAAGAAAGGGAACAATCTAATGACTACAGGAAAATCCTAACAGCTTCATAAGATTAAAGGGACAATCTACACCAGAATTTCTATTGTTTTAAAATATAGATAATCCCTTTATTACCCTTTCCCCAGTTTTACACTGTTATATTAATATACTTTTTACCTCTGATTATCTTGTATCTAAGCCTCTGCAGACTGCCCCCTTATTTCAGTTCTTTTAACAGACTTGCATTTTAGCCAACCAGTGCTGACTCCTTGGTTACTCCACGTGCATGAGCACAGTGTTATCTATATGACACACATGAACCAACACCCTCTAGTGGTGAAAAACCTGTCAAAATGCATTCAGATAAGAGGCGGCCTTCAAGGTCTAAGAAATTAGCATATGAACCTCCTAGGTTAAGCTTTTAACTAAGAATACCAAGAGAACAAAGCAAAATTTGTGATAAAATTCAACTGGAAAGTTGTTTAAAATTACATGCCCTATCATGAAAGTTTATTTTGGACTAGACTGTCCCTTTAAAAAAGATGGTCAGTTACTGCAGCTTACTCGTGTACTTATATCCTGAGAAATAAACATTGTTTTTTGTTTATGAGTTGCCTCTAAGCAGTGGATTCATACCCATTGTTTATTTTGTATTAATAATCACTCACAGTAACACTCTGTGCTTCTAGTGTAGCTGAAGGCTGTGTCTGCTTAAACAAAAGTGTGCATACAATTCTGATAAATATTTGTTGGCTATATTTATTTGCATCAGAATAGATGCATGCCTACTACAGTACTTGTAAGCCAGCCAGGGGTGTCTGAAGTGGAAGGGGGCAAGGTTATTGGGATTGTTTTGTCCCCTCTACCACAAACCTTTATGTTGAAACTCATGATGACCACAATAGACCACAGGTCAAATGTACACCCACTGGAATACTTTTTATGCACACTTAAAGGGGCAGTATACATAAACCAATTTGCATTTAACTGCATGTAATAGACACTACTATAAACAATAATATGCACAGATACTGATATACAAATCCATTGTTAAACCTTTTAAAACCTTACTTAGAAGCTCCCAATTTAATACTGTTAATGAGATAAGCCTGGGACACCCACTGAAAGGAGCTGATAGCAGAACCTCCCCACTCTCCTACATATGAATAGACACATTATACAAACAGAAGCAGTCTGAAATTTGTATACATTAGTATACATCTACAACTTTGGTTAGGAGTCTCGAAATCAGCACACTGTTATTAAAAAATAAGCAAAACTATACATTGTTACAAAAACACCCCCAGATGGACGATATAAATGGATCATCTACAAAACATTTATGCAAAACCCCCCCACAACTATACTAATTACCATAAATTACAATTAGTCGGTAACTAAAGTAATTTCATTTTCTTTAGAGTAGGTTCTCACATAGAGTCTAATGATCTAAAGCTCTCTACTCTGGCGAGATGATCAAAGAAGTGTCGCCAGTACAGTGAGGTCCCTCAATGAATTTTAGAAGGTTCTCTGGACACCTAAATTACAATATAATGGTAAAAAATAGCCCACAAACATTTTGCGTGATTCCTTTCTATATTGGTGAGTTTTTGATCATTAGGCCCATTGTTAGAAGTTTAACCACAACGGAAGTTTCATATTTAGTCTTTATTATCTATCTGAACATTAAAAATACTGGACATTCTGATAGCATACTGTCTACGTGGCAACTATATGCCCACTATATGCTCCATGCGCAAGCTTATACTCAGTCTTGTTGAAACATAGAGGGGTATGTTTGTTTTTTGTGTTCTTATACAAATGGCAGGTTCCTCACCCAAGAGACTCCTCCATTTACAAGAAAAAAGAGAATCTTTATTAAAGGGACAGTCAACTCCAACATTTTTATCGTTTAAAAAGATAGATAATCCCTTTATTACCCATTCCCCCTGTTTTGCACTGCCACCATGGCTATATCAATGTCTATTTATTTATTATCGATTGACTTGCATTTTAGCCAATTGGTGCTGTGTCCTGCACAAATTCACAGAAGAGAGCACGAGAAATGCTTGTGCAATGATAAATGCCGACAGCTACAGCGGATCATGTCTGCTCGCACTATTATAATTCGGCCCCTTAGGATGCACCTTCCTCTAATCATGGATATCTGAAGGAGAGTTTTTGCACATGTGCAAACACATTGGCAGTGGAATGTAGTGAATGCTAAATAAATGTCCCTTTAAATTATTACCCTGGGGGTAAATAGCCTCATTTAACCAACATTTTGTTTTTCCTTTTATCTATAATGCAAGGCAAATAATTTTGTGTTGTTGGAAAAATGAATAATTTGTTATGTGTGTGTCTTTACTTGTCTTCTATCTCTGTCAGTAAATTGAACTGAGAGCATAAATAAATGATCATTTTCCTCTGAAGCGCTGAACCTCATGTGAGTTGCAGATTGTAGAACTAAAAAGAAAATAAATGAACTGGTTGCATACACTTTTACTGCTAGCTAGGAAACTATCTTTAAAGGGGCAGTTCACCCAAAAATGTTCTCCCCTTTAAATTGTTCCCAATGATCCATTTTACCTGCTGGAGTGTATTAAATTGTTTACAAGTAGCTCCTTTAGCCCTATTTTGGCATTTGAAATAGCTGATTTAGCCTGTGGTATCCCCACCTATACTGAAAGTTTTGATACTGGAGTCTCAGCTATTGATAAGCCTAAGTAAGCACAGCCATCAGAAGAAATTACACTCTCAATGGTGTGCAGGATAGTTATGTAATACAATAATACATTCACAAGGATTAAAACCATTCATTTTTAGGAAAAGGAAAGACAATGAAAATTACCAAGCAAAATACATTACATTTAAAATAATGTATTTGAAATGCAACAGACAAACTACTTCCCATGTTCCATTGTCACATTATAATAATAATTATAATTAAATATGTGCAATAAGTTTTGCAGTTGGTGTACGGCTTTGTGATGCTTAGAACAAATTTGCTATGAATTTCATTTGTTTTCTGGGATGGCTCTTCCGGCTCCCTCTAGTGTCTAAAAAGTAAATAACTCTTAAACCACATATGTGCCTGCTCAAATAACCGATTTGCTTTTATTCCTCTTTTTTTTTTTACAGATTTATTAAAAATAAGAGCAAAAAAAATGTTCCTAGTGATGCACCAATATCTACTTTTTTGTATTAAAAAAAAACCTCTAACAATTTTCTTTCATGATTCAGATACAGCTTGCGATTTTAAACAACTTTTCTATTTACTTATATTATCTAAATTGATATTATCTTGGTATTCTTTATTGGAAAGCATACCTAGGTAGGCTCATGAAAAGCAGTGCACTACTGGGAGCTAACTTCTGATTGGTGGCTGCACATATATGCCTCTTCCATTGGCTCACCTGTGTTCAGCTAGCTCCCAGTAGTACGTTGATGTTCCTTCAACAAAGGATACTAAAAAAATAAAATTCAATAAAATAAGTAAATTGAAAAGTTGTTTAAAGGTGTATGCTGTATCTGATACATGAAAGAAACACACTGTAGATATTCTAAACAGATGCATCCTTTACACAAAACCCTACTAAAACAGTACATTTACTGAAAAAAGTGGCTGAGAAAACTGAATGTAAGTTCTAGATTATATCAGTTCAAGTTTCATAAGGATTTCTTTCTTAAGACACAGTGAGTCCACGGAATCATCAAGTACTGTTGGGAATATCACTCCTGGGCAGCAGGAGGAGGCAAAGAGCACCACAGCAAAGCTGTTAAGTATCACTTCCCTTCCCACAATCGTCAGTCATTCTCTTTGCCTTCGGTGCAAGGAGGAGGTGAAGTTTTTGGTGTCTGAGGATATGAGATTGCTGGAGAGCAGCCTCCTGAGAGAATCACAGCTCATTCCACCAGGGCTGTTTCTTCTTCTTGGGCCTTCAAGAATGAGGCCTCTGTGGAACAAATTTGCAAGGCTGCGACTTGGTCTTCTTTGCATACTTTTTATAAATTTTATAAATTTGATTATTTTGCCTCGGCTGAGGCTTCTTTTAGGAGAAAGGTGCTTCAAGCGGTGGTGCCTTCTGTTTAGGTTACCTGTCTTGTCCCTCCCTAATCATCTGTGTCCTCTAGCTTGGGTATTGATTCCCAACAGTAATTGATGATTCCGTGGACTCACTGTGTCTTAAGAAAGAAAATAAAATTTATGCTTACCTGATAAATGTATTTCTTTCTAGACATGGTGAGTCCACAGCCCACCCTTATTTTCAGACCGAGTTTTTTTTAATATATAAACCTCAAGCACCTCTACACCTTTTGTTATTTCCTTTCTCTCCTTTTCCTTCAGTCGAATGACTGGGGATTTTGGGAAGGGAAGTGATACTAAAAGGGACACTGAACCCACATTTTTTCTTTCAGGATACAGATAGAGCATGCAATTGTAAGCAACCTTCTAATTTACTCCTATTATCAATTTTTCTTCATTCTCTTGCTATCTTAATTTGAAAAAGAAGGCATCTAAGCTAAGGATACAGTCCAAGAGAAATTTAGAGTCTAGGATATATTTCAAAACTTCACTTAATTGAAGGCATATAACCTCTTATGCTTTATAATGATAATAATGGTTATGAGAGGAGCCCAGAAAACCAGTAAACCAATAAACAAGTATCAGTTCAATATGACTCAAAGTAGTGAGAGTTTATCGGATATATAGATATCGTAAGTGGGATTGAAAGATAAGGCAGGGGACACAGATGTAGTGCACATACAGATGCAACAAGTCAGCACATTAACAACATAGGCATTCTGCTTTGTGCTGACTAAAGATATCCCTCAGCGTGCCTGCAGATCAATCTCTCACCTTACTACTTCTCTGGCCGGTTCCTCTCCACACGTCTATGGTAGGCGTGTCTAGGGCATACGCTCCAACAGCCACTTTGATCCAACCTGCTCCGGTATTGCGGTAAGGCAATCTTGCTACTTCTCAAGCCGATTTCTCTCCATGCATCTGTGGTGGGCGTGTCTAGGGCGTGTGCTCCGTCAGCCAATCCGCTTCAACCTCCTCCGGTATTGCGGCAAGGCAACTTTGGCCGTTGAGACAGACTGTCAGTGACACAAAAAGCCCTGTATAATCCACAAAGTCCTTCAAGAACAATGCTCTTACCAAGGCAAGGTGTTTAGACGTCCTAGATAAAATCCGGCTCCAGAAAGGTTACTAGGCTCAAAACTCTCAAACAGGGCAAGGGTGGATGAATGCTCTATGATGGTCAGAAGACAATGGAAAAACAGAAGAACAACATCTAAGTTTAAATAAAACGTAACATTTATATAATTGTGAAAAAGTATTAAAAGTCCATAATCCACAGTGATAAAAACAATAGGTCAAAGCAAACAGCTGTGCAGGTGATGCTTACGCATTTCAGCTAAAGAGCCGTAATCATAGCTAATCTAAAGAGTGAAAAAACACACTACTTACTTATATCCTTACCTAAACAGCTATTGGTTAAAAACATAGAAATGTACAGCTGAGTGATAATTACCATTAAAGCCTAACGGGAAAAGCCCACATCTAGATAATGGATAATACACATTAGAGATATTGGAAATATATACATTTTTGATTATTACATAAGACTAGTACATCACATCTGTATTCTGTGTAATCGGCAATATGTTGGACAAACGACACGTGATTTGGGGTCAAGGATTAGAGAGCACTTCTCCACTATTTCAATTGGGAAATCCACTACCCAACTTGTCCAACATTTTGCCTTTTACCATAATAAGAGCTTAGACTCTTTCAGATGGCAGGTAATAGATAAAGCTGTATTCCCTAAAAGAGGGGGTGACAAAAACAAGATTCTGAGTACAAATTAAATGTATTTGATTTTGAGGCTTGACACTCGTGTCCCGTTTGGTTCTTAACTCAGAATATGATTTAATTAACCATTGGCAAAATTAAATATTCTTTTATAGAGTATTTTCTATTTAGTTATATTCTGTATGTCTTTATTTTGAATCATATTTGTTATAAATTCTGTATTGCTCTATGGTGGCTAGGTGTAATTTATGCCAGAAGGTATTTAATGCTGTTAACATCTGCTATTTTTAATCTACTCTTTAGCATAGTGGTTAGCACTACTGTCAGTGGCTTTCTAGATCTAGGTTTGATACCCGCCAGGTGCTTATCTTAGGGACTCTATTTTTAATGATAAATACATTTAATTTATATAAGGGTTCTATATAGCCCTCTCTGTAATGAGCTTTCTCATGTTATTTATTAGAGTGTATGCCTCTGAGCCACAATTATAACAAAATAATCTTAGAGTTCTATTTGCTATTCTCTGACCAGTTACCTATGAGACTTATGGACTTATTTATCATCGGAACAATTTTTCTAAGTAGTAATTATCTTCGTCACAGATATGATGTACTAGTCTTATTTAATAATAAAAAATGTATATATTTCCAATATCTCTTATGTGTATTATCCATTATCTAGATGTGGGCTTTTCCCGTTTTTAATGGTAATTATTACTCAGCTGTGCATTTCTCTGTTTTTAACCAATAGCTGTTTAGGTAAGGATATAAGTAGTGTGTTTTTTCACTCTTTAGATTAGCTATGATTACGGCTCTTTAGCTGAAACGCGTAAGCATCACCTGCACAGCTGTTTGTTTTGACCTGTTGTTTTTATCACTGTGGATTATGGACTTTTGATACTTTTTCACAATTGAATAAATGTAATGTTTTATTTTAACTTGGATGTTGCTATGCTCTTCTGCTCTTCTGTTTTTTCATCTAAGCTAAGGAGCCAGGCAATTTTTGGTTCAGATCCTGGACAGCACTTGTTTATTGATGGGTGAATTTATCCACCATTCAGCAAGAACAACCCAGGTTGTTCACCAAAAATGGGCCGGCATCTAAACTTACATTATTGCTTTTCAAATAAAGATACCAAGAGAATAAAGAAAATGTGATAATAGAACTAAATTAAATAGTTGCTTAAAATGGCATGCTCTATCTGAATCACTAAATACATTTTTTTGGTTCAGTGTCCCTTTAACAGCTTTGCTGTGGTGCTCTTTGCCTCCTCCTGCTGGCCAGGAGTGATATTCCCAACAGTAATTGATGATTCTGTGGATTCACCATGTCTAGAAATAAATAAATGTTTCAGGTAAGCATACATTTTGTTATTTTACTCTCTACCTGCTTTATCTAATAAATGGGTCCATAACTTCTGTTATCATGTCTTGAATTCCATCTGTAAATAAAACAGATTAGGACTTTAAGGTTAGATTTCTCTTAGCCCCCCAAAAACATTTAAATAAAAAAATATATATTTAAATTTTTTTTACAAATAATGTGTGTGTGTATATATATATACAGGGAGTGCAGAACTATTAGGCAAATGAGTATTTTGACCACATCATCCTCTTTATGCATGTTGTCTTACTCCAAGCTGTATAGGCTCGAAAGCCTACTACCAATTAAGCATATTAGGTGATGTGCATCTCTGTAATGAGAAGGGGTGTGGTCTAATGACATCAACACCCTATATCAGGTGTGCATAATTATTAGGCAACTTCCTTTCCTTTGGCAAAATGGGTCAAAAGAAGGACTTGACAGGCTCAGAAAAGTCAAAAATAGTGAGATATCTTGCAGAGGGATGCAGCACTCTTAAAATTGCAAAGCTTCTGAAGCGTGATCATCGAACAATCAAGCGTTTCATTCAAAATAGTCAACAGGGTCGCAAGAAGCGTGTGGAAAAACCAAGGCGCAAAATAACTGCCCATGAACTGAGAAAAGTCAAGCGTGCAGCTGCCAAGATGCCACTTGCCACCAGTTTGGCCATATTTCAGAGCTGCAACATCACTGGAGTGCCCAAAAGCACAAGGTGTGCAATACTCAGAGACATGGCCAAGGTAAGAAAGGCTGAAAGACGACCACTACTGAACAAGACACACAAGCTGAAACGTTAAGACTGGGCCAAGAAATATCTCAAGACTGATTTTTCTAAGGTTTTATGGACTGATGAAATGAGAGTGAGTCTTGATGGGCCAGAGGGATGGGCCTGTGGCTGGATTGGTAAAGGGCAGAGAGCTCCAGTCCGACTCAGACGCCAGCAAGGTGGAGGTGGAGTACTGGTTTGGGCTGGTATCATCAAAGATGAGCTTGTGGGGCCTTTTCGGGTTGAGGATGGAGTCAAGCTCAACTCCCAGTCCTACTGCCAGTTTCTGGAAGACACCTTCTTCAGGCAGTGGTACAGGAAGAAGTCTGCATCCTTCAAGAAAAACATGATTTTCATGCAGGACAATGCTCCATCACACGCGTCCAAGTACTCCACAGCGTGGCTGGCAAGAAAGGGTATAAAAGAAGAAAATCTAATGACATGGCCTCCTTGTTCACCTGATCTGAACCCCATTGAGAACTTGTGGTCCATCATCAAATGTGAGATTTTCAAGGAGGGAAAACAGTACACCTCTCTGAACAGTGTCTGGGAGGCTGTGGTTGCTGCTGCACGCAATGTTGATGGTGAACAGATCAAAACACTGACAGAATCCATGGATGGCAGGCTTTTGAGTGTCCTTGCAAAGAAAGGTGGCTATATTGGTCACTGATTTGTTTTTGTTTTGTTTTTGAATGTCAGAAATGTATATTTGTGAATGTTGAGATGTTATATTGGTTTCACTGGTAAAAATAAATAATTGAAATGGGTATATATTTGTTTTTTGTTAAGTTGCCTAATAATTATGCACAGTAATAGTCACCTGCACACACAGATATCCCCCTAAAATAGCTATAACTAAAAACAAACTAAAAACTACTTCCAAAACTATTCAGCTTTGATATTAATGTTTTTTTTTGGGTTCATTGAGAACATGGTTGTTGTTCAATAATAAAATTAATCCTCAAAAATACAACTTGCCTAATAATTCTGCACTCCCTGTATATATATATATATATATATATATATATATATATATATATATATATATATATATATATATATATATATATATATATATATATATATATATATATAATGTTTTATTAGCAATTCTTACCAGGATTTCATTCTCTATGGCCAGGGGTCTTAAACTGACATGGGTAGGTGGTTAATCAAAGCTCTGCTGGACCAGCGATATGAGATCTTAGGTTTGGTGTGTTTGACAGAGAGGTTTGGAGGTCCAGTTGCTTGTTCTGATGGGGGGATGTGACTGATAGTCCCAGGGATCTTATATGGGTATGAGGCAGAAAGAGATTCAGGGCATATGATCTAATTTGATGTGATTGTGTGACATTCAGAGGGGCTGTTGGGCCAGAGCTTGAGCTGTGTGATTATGTGTCTAACAGTAAGGCTGCATCTGATCTGATATTGTTTTGGAGCTTATAGATGAACTGCAGGGACATGGTTTGATCTGAGAGGTGATGTCATTATGGGACTCACAATGGGGCTTTGTAGCCATGGGTCTGAGATTGAGACTGTGAACTAAGCTATAATATACAGTGCATTCAGAAACTATTCAGACCCCTTCATCAACATAAGTATTCAAACCTTTTACTTACTACTTAGTTAAAGTGAATACAGCCTCAGACTATTTGGGTATGATGCAACATGCTTTGGACACCTTGGTTTGGGGATTTTTAGCCATTCTTTTCTGCAGATCCTCTCAAGCTCTTTCAGGCTGGATGGGGACCATTGGTTGACAGCCATTTTCAGATTTCTCCGAAACTCTCCGGACTCTGGCTGTTCCACTCAAGGACATAGACAGAGTTGTCCCTAAAAAAAACAGATTTGTGGAGTGTTGCAGTGATGGTTGTCCTTCATTAGGTTTCTCATATCTCCACAAATGATCTCCACAGATCAACCAGAATGACCTTCGGGTTCTTTTTCAGTTCTTTTTTTATCAAGGCCCTTCCCACCAACTGCTCAGTTTGACTGGGTGGCCAGCTCTAGGAAGAGTCCTTGTTGTTAAAAAAACATCTTTGATTTAAGAATTATGGAGGCTATTGTGCTCTTGGGAACCTTCAATGCTGCCAAATATTTTGAAGAGCCCTCCTCAGATCTGTGCCTTGATTGAGCTCTGCATGTAGGTCCTTTGACCTCATCTCTTGGGTTTTGCTCTAATATGCATTTTCAGCTTTGAGACCTTATATAGACAGGTGTGTCCCTTTCCAAATCATGTCCAATCAATTTCATTTGCCACAGCTGGACTCCAATCAAATTGTAGAAACATCTCAAGGATGATCCAGAGTAAATTGATGCACCTGAGCTAAATTTTAAGTGTAATAGCAAAGGGGCTGAACTAGCCTGGATTGGCCTACCAGGACATTTCCTGATGGGCCACAGCAGCTGGGGCCGGCCACCTGATATTTAATGGGGTGATACTGCTGGTGAGGTGATGCAGCTGTATCATTTTTTTCCCCCCTGAGCATTAAATATAAAGGTTACATAAAATTTTATTTGTAAATTGTATTTGTTAAAGGTACACTGAACCCATTTTGTTTTCTTTCATGATTCAGATAGAGCATGACATTTTAATCAACTTTCTAATTTACTCCTATTATCAATTTTTCTTTGTTCTCTTGCTATCTTTATTGTAAAAGCAGGAATGTAAATCTCAGCAGCCAGCCCATTTTATGTTCAGCACAATGGATAGCGCTTGCTTATTAGAGGCTTACATTTACCCACCAATAAGCAAGCATAACCCAGGTTCTCAACCAAAGATGTGCCGGCTCCTATGCAGCACATTCCTGCTTTTTAAATAAAGATAGCAAGAGAACAAAGAAAAATTGATAATAGGAGGAAATTAGAAAGTTGCTTAAAATTGCATGCTCTATCTAAATCATGAAATAAAACATTTGGGTTTAGTGTCCCTTTAAGCCATATACCATTTTAGTAGCCCTCCTCCTATAATGGTTTTTAGTGTTTAGTCAAGTCACACTGTGAGACAGAATGACTCATTGTTTTGAGTGTCTTCTCCAGATCACACTATAGAGTCATAGGTGAAATTAGGTTGTAGGCTGCATAAAAAAACAACAAACTGGCATTTTTTGTTATTACAAATAATATAATTTAATTCTGAAAAAATTATTGGAGGAAGAAATATCTCAGTAACCGCCCCCCCCCCCCCCCCCTGAGAAAAATAAGATGTGTAGATTCTTTGGACTCAACATAAAATTTGGCTGGTCTTCAAATTTTTCCAGGGTTGTTTTTTTTTTTTATTCCCAGTTCGGCCCTGGATTTAAATACTTATGCAATGTGATATTTCAGCTTTTCTTTTTAATACATTTGCAAATTTATCAACTAATTAATTTTTTTGCTTTGTCATTATGGGGTAAAGAGTGTAGATTGATGTGAAAAAATAAATAAACCATTTTAGAATGAGGCTTCGACATAACAAAATGTGAAAAAGTTAAGGGGTGTGAATACTTTCTTAATGCATTGCAGGTCTGAAAAATAGCTGCAGGACTAGGGGTCTGATATCTAAGCTCTGATTAGTGTATGGGGCTGGAGGGTAAGGGGTTTGTGATTGTTTTTGTATTCAATTGGCACAGTATTCATAAAAGATCGGTGACCCCAGAATTAGGCTATTAGTGCTGGCTAGGAAACCAACCTTTAGTGTGATGTCGCTATTGGCAATAAAGCTTCACCAGTCAGGAAGTTTATAAAAGATAAGATAAACATTTGCAGACCAGATATAAATCATAACATAGCTTATATAATGCACAGATTCACACAATATGGACACACAATACATTTAAAAAGAAAATAAACAAATCAGTAAGTCTTAAATCATGTGACACATCAATGAGGACTACACTGATTTCTGATTTTTCTGTGCATGCAATACCATTAGTTTAACATTAGATGGCGGAATACAACCCTACCAAAAAATTTTAATAAACATCTAGTATCTCTGACAACTATAATGTGAGGTGCTGAGTTTAAAATATTTGAAAAACCTATTATTATTATTATTATTACTATTATTGTTATTCATAATGTATTTAGCAAATATAGAAAAATACAGAAACAAATATTATAGAGACAGGGATGGGTTAGTTTATGATTTTTTTTGTTTATCGGGATTAAGTTTGATTTAAACTAAAAATACTAAATACCAATTAATTGACTTTAAATATGTTCAGTTTATGTTGAATGACAACAAACATGCCACATACCAAATGATTGACACTAACTGTATAGACAGTTAAATGTAATTAAAACTAATTATAACACAATAAAAATGCAAGTAAAACTGAATTAACATTAAATGAAACAAATATCAGCTGAATATGCACTGACTATATCCAATTAAAGTTATTAGCACTAGATACAATTAGCATTAAATATACCTAAAACAAAATACCAATTAATTATTGCTAAACACGTCCAATTAAACTTAGTCAAGGGTAAATAGGACAAATAACAATTATTTATTGTTTTTCCTAATTAACAATTAAATATGTTTCCTAATTAAACTTAATTATCATTGAATAATATTACATTTAAATTGTTAGTTATTCAACACTTAATATACCAAATACAAATAAAAAAATGCCCAATTTAGGTAAATACTGAATACACCAAAAAAAACTGAAAAATATCTGTCACATTTAAGTGAAACAACAACTATTTAATAAATATGCTCATTAAGGTTAGTTAACAATAAATATGCCCAATTTAAATTAAAACCAAGTTAATGCCAAATATGTCAGATACCAGCATTGGGCATGAAACGTACTAATCAGTGTTAAACACCAATAAACATACACAGTTTAAAGGGACAGTCTGCATCCGAATTTGTATTGTTTTAAAAAGATAGATAATCCGTTTATTACCCATTCCCCAGTTTTGCATAACCAACACAGTTATATTAATAAACTTTTTACCTCTGTGATTACCTTGTATCTAAGTCCCTGCAAACTGCCCCCTTATCTAAGTTCTTTTGACAGACATGCATTATAGCCAATCAGTGCTGACTCCCATGACTTCTAGGTAACCCCACGTGCGTGAGCACAATGTTATCTATATAGCACACATAAACTAATGCCCTCTAGTTGTGAAAAACTGTCAAAATGCATTCAGATAAGAGGCGGCCTTCAAAGGCTAAGAAATTAGCATATGAGCCTACCTAAAATGACATGCCCTTTCTGAATCATGTTTATTTATGACTAGACTGTCCCTTTAAGGTAAAGAAAATAATTATGCCCAACCAATTTTAACACTTAACATATAAAATTGTAGTTAAAAGGTCATGAAAGTCAAAATTAAACATTAATGATTCAGCTAGAAGAGGCAATAAAAAAAAAAAAAAAAAAAAACTTTTTCCAGTTTCCTTTAAAATTTGCTTCATTCTCTTAGTATCCTTTGTTGAAAACCATACCTTTGTAGCCTTAGGAGTAAGCATGATATGGCAGGATTGTTTACAATAATGCATAGTATTGTTGCAGAAACTGCTGCCATATAGTGCTCCTCTAAGCCCACCTAGGTGTTCTTTTCAACAAAGGATACAAAGAGAACAATGCAAATTAGATAATAGATGTAAATTGGAATGTTGTAAAATCACATGGTCTGTCTGAATCTCAAAAGTTTATTTTTGACTTCATTTTAACTCCAGAACAGTATTGCACTACTGGGAGAAAGCAGAAAATATCTGGTTAGCCAATGACAAAAGGTAGAAATGTGCAGCCATAGATCAGCAGAATGCTTCCAGTAGTGCATTGCTGCTAAGGATATGCATATATGCTTTTCAACATAGAATACCAATAGAACAAATTAAATTTGATAATAAAAGTGAATTTAAAGTGTCTTAAAGGGATAGTCTAGTCAAAATTAACTTTCATTATTCAGATAGAACAGGCAATTTTAAGCAACGTTCTAATTTACTCCTATTATCAATTTTCTTTCGTTCTCTTGGTATCTTTATATGCATGTAAGCTTAGGATCCGGCCTATTTTTGGTTCAGCAACTGGGTAGCGCTTGCTGATTGGTGGCTACATTTATACACCAATTAGAAAGTACTACCCAGGTGCTGAACTAAAAATGGGTCGGCTCCTAAGCTTACATTCTTGCTTTTTCAAATAAAGATATAAAGAGAACGAAGAAAAATTGATAATAGGAATAAATTAGAAAGTTGCTTTAAATTGCATGCTCTGTATGAATCATGAAAATTCAGTTTTGACTAGACTATCCCTTTAACATTATATCTTGTACCAGAATCACAAAGGTTTAATTTGGATTCTCCTAGCCCTTTAATAATTTAGACAATGCGTATAATTAAAAAATAAAAATCCAGTTTACTTCTGTTATCAAATTTACCCCTTTGATTTGTTCTCCTTTGCAAAAATGTGTCTCCTTTTCATGAAAGCATATTTAGGTAGGCTCAATGCGAGCACTAAATAACCAAAGCCTTTGTAACTATGTGTGTAATAATGTTATATATTGTTATACAATATTACATATGTACACAACTTTGAGCATACATCAGTATGCTCTCATGTTATAGAGATAAGGTTCAACATAGGGTACAAAGAGAAGAATGTAAATTTAAAGGGACATTAAACGCTGAATACATTTTATAAGCATAGTTTTGAGGTTATTCCCCACCTCTCTCCATTCACGTGTGACTCCATGTTGAAATCTAGCTTTCAATACATGCCAGTGCTGATGTGTTTGCGCATGTGCAGCAACTCCCCTTCAGATACCTGCAGTGAAACCTAGGTGCCAAAATGGCAGCACCCATGATTAGAGGGAGGTGCATGAAATGTGTTTAATGATTTTATTCCCTTTAAAATATATATATATATATATATATATATATATATATATATATATATATATATATATATATATATAAAATCAAATTTACTGTTATTAAAGTTGTAAACTCTATTTAAAGGGACATGAAACCGAATTTTTTTTCTTTCATGATTCAGATAGAGAATACAATTTTAAACAACTTTCTAATTTACTTCTGTTATCTAAGTTGTTTCATTCTCTTGGTGTCATTTGTTAAAGGAGCAGCAATGTACTAATGTTTTCTAACTGAACACATTGGTGAGCCAATCACAATAGATATAGATATGCAGCCACCAATCAACAGCTAGAACCTAGGTTCTCTGTTGCTTCTGAGCTTGCCTAGATAAACCTTTCAGCAAAGGATAACAAGAGAAGGAAGCAAATTAAATGATAGATGTAAATTGGAAAGTTGATTAAAATTGTATTCTCTGAGTCATGAAATAAATTTTTTGGATTTCATGTCCCTTTAAGTCATAAAAGTTACATTTTGAATTGATGTCCCTTTAAATGTGCATGTTGCTTAGAACATTGTTGTGCCTAACACCAATGACATAATTGTCCTTGTGTGATAAGCATATTTCTAACAGCATTATACAGTATTGCATTAGTTCAATAGATATTGTTTTTGTGTAGTGTACTAAAAAGATTGAAAAAAAAAGATTTATTAACCCCTTGCACCATTTGGACATAGATAACACATCACTTTGCCCAGCGTATTTTATTGACGTAGTGAAAGCAAATTGGTCTAAAATTCTCTGGTACTTTGGGCAAGATTTTCTCTGAAATTCCCAGTAGCAAAGGGGTTAAAATAAAATGTTTTGAATTTGGAAAAATAGTAAAATATAGATGTTACCAAAACAGTGATGTATGGCTAAAGTGACGTATAACTGAAGTGATGTATGGCTAAATTGATGTATATCTAAATCTCTTGGTCATTCATGTTGTAAATATGATTATCAGCTGCAACTGAGTCTAATTTGAAAACTTGAACAGAAACTGCACATTGTTCTTGTCAGTTCTCCAGGAACCGTGCGACTCTCCAGCACTGATGGCTCAGGGACAAGCAGTCTGAATTTTTATTAGAGACCTATTATATTTCTAACGGTGTTAAGTTCCCTCAGTACTGAAGCCACTTGCTTCACATCATAACAGCTTAACATAAGAACCTTCAACAATCTACTATGCAATTATTCATAACAATTATAAAAAATAATCCTCCTTGTAATTAATGGTTGGCTTGGTAATAATTTATATAGATGTTTTTGAGAACTCAAATAGGCAAAAGATAGAGCCATGTGTGATGCAATGTGCTTTTATACCACTAAATCATGTCAGTAACAGTTATGGGGGGCCAGTGAGTGAGGAGATATGGCACTAAGTGTGTGTCTGTGTGTGTCAATAGTTTTGTGTGTAAGTGTGTTTGTATTTGTATACGTGTGTTTACCAAATTTCATATTATCTGAAATGATAATTTCCAATGAGGAACGGGATTTGCAAATTATTATTTTAGAAGATTTGAAATTTGGTAAACAATTAGTTTTCAGCAACTAAGGCCACTAGAATACTTGTTTGTATAGTTAGAGGTATTTGCAGTTCTTATGCCACTTTACAGATCACTAGCCTGATCTTGAGTATTGTTGTGGAGAACATATCTCCAGAAGGTTAATCTGCTCAAATTAGGGCTACTAAATGGTACATGGTCTAAACCACTGGTTTTCAAACCTGTCCTCAGGCCTCCCCAACAGGTCAGGTTTTCAGGATAACCTTGGATGAGAGCGGGAAAAATAACCATGTTTATGAATCAGCTGATCATTTCACCTATGCTCTAGTTCTGCCTGAGGACAAGTTTGAAAACCAGTGGTCTAAAGTTTAAACAATACAATTTACAAAGAAAGACTTGATGACCTGTTACGTATAGCTGTATGAGAGATGTAAGAGAGGTGATATGATAGAAACCTTCAACTATATTATGAGGCTTAATAAAGTTGAGGCTTAATATATTTATCACAAAAAGAGCAACACCAGAACAAGGGGTCATGATCTCAAGCTGAAGGGTAGTAGGTTCAGGAGTAATTTAGGGAAGTATTTCTTCACAGAAAGGGTGGTTAATTCATGGAATAATCTTCTATTAGAGGTAGTAAAAACAAACACTAATGGGGATCAACAATGTCTGGGATAAGGCTACAATACAAACCAGATGGTTGAATAGTAAAGGTCTTTACAAGTGTGTTGGATGCACTTGTGGGACGTGTGATCATACTAGTGTCTGTAATACTTTTCAATCTCTTTTTATTCATAACTTTAATGATCACATATCACGATTACATATGTGATGCAGTGGCCTTGAATGTCATGGGGTAATATTTCAATAATGAGATAATTATTTTGATATTCTCAGGTTTCACTCACTATGGCACATCAGAGTTAAAGGGACATTAAACCCAAACATTTCCTTTCATGATTCAGATAAATAATACAATTTTAAATAACATTCCAATTTACTTATATTATCTAATTTGCTTCATTCTTTAGATATTCTTTGTTAAAGAAATAGCAATGCACATGGGTGAGCCAATCACATGAGGCAAATATGTGCAGCCACCAATCAGAAGCTACTGAGCCTATCTATATATGCTTTTCAGGAAGGAATATCAAGAGAATGAAGCAAATTAGATAACAGAAGTAAATTAGAAAGTTGTTTAAAATAGTATTCTCTATCTGAATCATGAAAGACAAAAATTTGGTTTAATGTCCCTTTAATATCCACCCACCCTTTTTATTTTCTTCCTAATGGGAAAGAGTCCACAGCTGCATTCATTACTTGTGGGAAAAAAGAACCTGGCCACCAGGAGGAGGCAAAGACACACCAGCCAAAGGCTTAACTACTCCTTCCACTTCCCCTATCCCCCAGTCAATTCTTTGCCTTTTGTCCCAGGAGGTTGGCAGAGAAGTGTCAGAAGTTTTATTCTGGTGCTCTAACCTTGCATCAGCATAGATCTTCCCCACTGGTATCTGCTCTGCTCCTTTGGGGGCTGGCTTGTTTTGGGTTAGTTTTGACCCCTGTGTCGGGTTTGTGTCCAGGGGGGGGGGAAGGTTTCCCTTGTCCTCCATCTTCCTTTGGGAGACTTTTTTTCTCTGGGGGTGTTCCTTTTGTCCCTGGTTCAGGGATGGAGATGCCCTTGGGAATGGACTTCTGGGTTCGGTGTTCCTCTGGTGGTAGGCCCGTGTTTCTGGTCACTCTCTTTTGAGGTGGTTGGTGGTGTTCCTCCCTCTCATTCAAGGGGGGGGGGGGACTCTGTCCCTGGATTTTTCACTGTCATTGACAGGTTGTTTCTTTCCGTGTGTGGGCGGTCCTCGTTGTGGCGATTTTGTGGGGGATGTCCCTGTTTATCTCAGGATCCTACGCTGTGGTTCTGGTCATCTTTTGACTTTTCAGCTGTCTCTGTTTCTTTTGGATACAGTGGGTTCCTATGGAGGTGCTCTTTGAGCTCTCGGGGGGGGGTTTGGATCTCTGATTTTTCCCTCCATGGAGGGGGTATGTCTAGGAACTTGGTTTTTGCTGGTTCCTTTTCTCTTTGGTTCCCTACAGCCGGGGAGCTAGACAAGGTGTTTTTTCCCTTTACCTGTGGCTGCACCATAGCGTGCTGTTTAGTCGTCTGTGTGATTTTCTGTTGTCGAGATACTTTTTGTTCTCTTTCGGTCTCCGACTGGATCGTGTTTGACTGATGATGCCCTTTTTTCTGGCATTTCGTGAGGTTTTCTGGAGTCTCCCGAGCTAGTCTACTTTGTCTTTTGGAAGACAGGGTTCTGGTTCAGTTCTCCCTCTCCCTTGCTTCTTCCTTTGGGGAGTTGTTGGTCAGGGTTCCCTTTATGGGGACGTGTGTATGGGATCGGACTTTGGGCGATAGGGCGTTTCGAGTCCTGTTGGCTCGATGGTGTTGCATGGGGTTTTTACCCAGGCTAGGAACTGTCGTTTGTGTTCTTGGGGCCCTTTTTTCTTCATGTTTTTGCTCCCTGCTTTTGGATAAATTGTGGGATGGGGTTCAGTCCTGGTGCCCTCAGATGGGCTGTCTCTTACCCTCCCGTTCTTGGCATTCAGTGTCCTCTTTGGCTTGGGTATAATTTTCCCACAAGTAATGAATGCGGCTGTGGACTCTTTCCCATTAGGAAGAAAAACATAAATTATGCTTACCTGATAATTTCATTTTCTTCCGTGGGAAAGAGTCCACAGCCCCCACCCGTTTTTTTGAAGCGTTTTTTTTGTGTATAGTCTTCTGGCACCCTTTCACATTGATATTTCTTCCACCGATCCTTGTTCCTCGGCAGAATGACTGGGGATAGGGGAAGTGGGTGGAGTATTTAAGCCTTTGGCTGGTGTGTCTTTGCCTCCTCCTGGTGGCCAGGTTCTTATTTCCCACAAGTAATGAATCCTGCTGTGGACTCTTTCCCATGGAAAAAAATGAAATTATCAGGTAAGCATATTTTATGTTTTTTCTCAAAACTTTGCTGATTGTATATTTTGATCATGTATATGATATGGTGGCTTTAAATACCATGTGGTTCAATTTTAACCACATCATTAGCTAAATAAGAAGTGTGGCTTTAAATGTGTATGGTTGAGATTTCGGTATTGTGACTTTAAATTTTCCTGAGTATTCACTTGTCATACCTATCATGATTTTCCTGTGCATATAAATAAGGGGGTGTGGCGTGGGACACAAAGTTCTATGATTAAGGTGGTGTATTGGCGAAATGCGTAAGATTGTGTCTTCTACTCACGATGTTGTTTTGTCATATTCCATCATTGTATTTATCCTAACGGATGATCGTCAATAAACATTAACTACTTTTTTACTTACATTTGTGTCCGTTCATTTCTGTCAGATAAGCGTAAGGCTATCCCACACTAATTAAGCTTATACTTTATAGGAAATATTGGCAGACTTGTTAGGCCTATGGTTCTTATCTGCCATCAAAATCTATGCTTCTGTGTGTGATGCAATGTTTTTTGAAGACTATGGGGCATATTTATCAAGCTCCGAATGGCGCTTGATGCCCCGTGTTTCTGGTGAGCCTGCAGGCTCACCAGAAACAGCAGTTATGAAGCAGCGGTCACAAAGACCACTGCTCCATAACCTGTCCGCCTGCTCTGAGCAGGTGGACAGAAATCGCCGGAAATCAACCCGATCGAGTACGATCGGGTTGATTGACACCCCCCTGTCTGCAGGGGGCGGCGTTGCACCAGCAGCTCTTGTGAGCTGCTGGTGCAATGCTGAATACGGCAAGCGTATTCCTCGCCATATTCAGTGAGATCTGTCGGATCAGGTCCCACAGACCTTGATAAATAGAGGCCAATGACTATATCTCACACAGATATAAACATGCACACTCACACTCTCTCTGTCTCTCACACTTAATTACACACACACACATACACTTTCTGTCTCACACACACTGTATCTCCCTCTCTCACACACACTCACACATCTCTCTCACACACGTATACACATATACTCACACACACACACACACTAAAGACCGCTGCTCCATAACTTGTCCTCCTGCTCTGAGGCGGCGGACATAAATCAACCCGATCGAATACGATCAGGTTGGTTGACACCTGACTGGTCGCAAATCTGCGGGGGGCGGTATTGCACAAGCTACATCGTATCATGTCTGTTCGCACTTTGATAAATATGCCCCAATCACTCTCACAAACACTTTCTTTCTCACACACAAACATACTTTCTCTCTCTCTCACACACACTCATACTCTCTCTCGCTTTCTGTCTCTCTTTCTCACACACTCCCTCTCTCCCTCTCTCACACACACACATACATTCTCCTTCTCATACATGTATAGACATATACTCGCACACTCTCTCTCTCACACACACTCACACAGATACACACACACTCCCTCTCACACGCGCACACACTCACACACACACACTCATTCTCTGTCTCATTCACACTCTCTCTCACATACACTGTCTCTCTCTCACACAAACACACACTCTCATACATACATAACACTCTCACAAACACTCTGTTTCTCACACACAAACATACTCTCTCTCTCACACTCATACTCTCTCTCTCTCTCTCTCTCTGTCTCCCTTTCTCAAACACACACACACAAACATAATCTCTCTCACACACAAACACATATACATATGCACACACCTACATATACACGCATACACACTTAGTGAACTATCTAAGTAGAGAAGGTTTATGAAGAGAGGGTTTTCCTGGAAGTGACATAATTATTAAATATGTTAAACCAAAGGCAGTTAAGCTTTAACATTTTTTCACTTTTGTGAAGGAAATAAAGAGAACTTAAGAAACAAAAATGCCTTCTTAGTTACGCTGTTTTAATGAGTGCTAAAAATACCCCCAGTTTGTGAAGGGCTTAAATCTGAATCCTGAGAATCTCACACTCTGTTACATTTTGTTCCATAGTATAAATAATCCAGTTGATACTTTGTAAAGGTTATAACGCTATACGAGCCAGATTACAAACTTTGCCACAGTTGCGAAAGGATTAACAGCTGTCTGTATGATTTATGGTTAATAAACAGAAGAGTTTTTTCAGTTTTCATTAAGCAGGCAGATGTGAGCTGCAAAGTCCGGGAGCAGTCAGTGGCTCAGGCTTCCGTTCACACATTTGTGAGGTTTGGTTATATCCTGACTAGTGATCGCTATATGGAATTTTTACATCAGGGGTGTCCAATCTCACAAGGGCTCGCAATTAAATTGTATTTACTTTGAATACCTTAAAGGGACAGTCAACTCAAATTTTTTTTATTGTTTAAATAGATAAATAATCCCTTTATTAAACCCCCCCCCCCCCCAGTTTTGCATAGCCAACACAGTTATATTAATACACTTTTTACCTCTGTGATTACCTTGTATCTAAGCCTATTTTGACAGCCCCCTGATCACATGACTTTTTATTTATTATCTATTGACTTGCATTTTAGCCAATTAGTGCAGTGTCTGCCACAACCCAAGGGTGTCAGCACAATAGAACTAGCAGTTTCCTGTTGTGAAAAGGTAATAAAAAAGCATGTGATAAGAGTCTGTCTGTAGTGGTTAGAAACAGGCAGACATTTAGAGGTTTGAATGTTATAAAGTATATTAATATAACAATGTTAGTTGTGCAAAGCTGGGGAATGGGCAGTAAAGGCATTATCTATCTTTTTAAACAATAACAATTTTGGTGTTGACTGTTCCTTTAAAACACATGCTAACTGAAACAGAACTACAAGCAATATTTTAGCTAGATATATGTTGTATAGGCTTACAAAATAGTTTTGATTATTATCTGGCTAACAACTAAATGTTATGATGTATCTGTGCTAGTCTTGGCCTTTTTAATGTGTATTTATTCTTGAAGATAAATATTGATAATATGAGATCAAAGAAGTGATATTCCCCCATGTGGTTCAATAAACCACAGCAGCCGGTTTGTAGACGAGGGTTATTGCATTGTGGCATTTGGGTTGAGCAAGTCATTAAAAAATGAGGCCGCAAATTCTCTTCCTCCCTCATATATATTGTTTGATCATTATTGTGATGTTAAAGGCTTTGAATGAGTCGTTTTCAATGTTGATGTAATCAAAATCAGTATTTTTTATTGTTTATTGGCAGCACTTTTTCTTTGTTGTTTTGGTGAAAAAGTTACTATATTTAATTCATGCCAGTCCTGTTTTTCTGTCCAGTTATTAAATTCCACAGCTAAAAAAAACTTGATAATTCCAGGCAACACTTTTCCAATCATGAACTAGTTAATGCAGCCGCTGCCCAAATGTACAGCTCCTGCTCTGTATTGTGCACGCTAAACTGATGCACAATAAAGCTTGTCAAGGTGACTACAATATCACTGTAAATATGCACAGCTTCTGTCACAGGGTGTGAGAATACTTAAAGGACCAGTCAACACAGTAGATTTGCATAATCAACAAATGCAAGATAACAAGGCAATGCAATAGCACTTAGTCTGAACTTCAAATGAGTAGTAGATTTTTTTTCTGACAATTTTAAAAGTTATGTCTTTTTCCACTCCCCCTGTACCATGTGACAGCCATCAGCCAATCATAAATGCATACACGTACCATGTGACAGCCATCAGCCATTCACAAATGCATACACACTTATTCTTGCACATGCTCAGTAGGAGCTGGTGACTCAAAAAGTTTAAATATAAAAAGACTGTGCACATTTCGTTAATGTAAGTAAATTGGAAAGTTGTTTAAAATGGCATGCTCTATCTGAATAATGAAAGTTTAATTTTGATTGAGTGTCCCTTTAAAGGACCATTTAATGCCGTAAGAATTACATAATTATCAGTGCATATTAAAAAGACAATGCAATAACACCTACTCTGAATTTCAAATAAGCAGTAGATTTTTTTTCTGACAAATTTATTTTGTTGCCCTATTTTCTGGCCCCCTGTATCATGTGATAGACATCAGCCTATCAAAGACTAGTATACCCTGTGAGCTTGTGCACATGCTCAGTATGATCTTCTTCCCCAGAAAGTGTGAATATAAAAAGAGAGTGTGCAAAAATTGATAATGGAATTGGAAAGTGTCTTAAAACTGCTGCTCTTTCTGAAACATAAAAGTTTATTTTGACTTGAGTGTCCCTTTAAGCTCCAAGATGGCAGCTCCCAGTATGCAAATGCAGAACTACGCTAACCAGCACTTGTAAAGGTATAAAACAAGAGAACAACTTTGACTATAACTGCAGGCACAAGAGAAAAAGCTGTAATTGTACCTGCAGTTTACTGTCCCTTTAACCCTTTTAAATATGCACTAATTCATTTGACCATGCATTACTGACTCTGATATCAGATTGTCCCTTAACATTTAGCAAATTGTGTGTTAAAAGTTTTTTGTTGTCCTTTTGATTCTTAAAGGAACATGAAACCCATTTTTTTATTCATGATTCAGGCAGAGGGACCAAATTATCAAGCTCTGAATGGAGCTTGATGCCCCTGTTTCCGCGAAACAGCAGTTATGAAGCAGCGGTCTTAAGCGGCTCCTTAACTGGTCTGCCTGCTGTGAGGCTGCAGGCATCTATCCACCCGATCCTATACGATTGACACCCCTTGCTAGCGGCCGATTGGCCGCAAATCTGCAGGGGGCGGCATTGCACAAGCAGTTCACAAGAACTGCTTATGCAATAATAAATGCAGACAGCGTATGCTGTCGGCATTCATCGATGTCTGTCGGATTATGTCGGACAGACCGTTGATAAATCTGCCCTAGAGCATACAATTTTAAACATCTTTCCAGTTTACTTCTATTATCAATTTTGATTAATCTCTTGGCATCCTTTATTGAAGAAGCAGCAATGCACTACTGGGAGTTAGCTAAACACATCAGTGAGCCAATGACAAGTGGTATATATGTGCAGCCACCAATTTTATATAAGTCCTATTTTAGGTGCAACAAACAAAAAACATTATTTTAGTTTCCAATTAAATCTCAAATTGGAGGGCAGTAGGTTCAGGAGTAATTGCAAAAACAAAACAACAGTGGTTGATTTGTGGAATAGACTTCCAATAGGGATAGAATAGAGATGGCACAACAAATACTTTAATGGAGTTTAAGCTTCCCTGGTATTTGTATAAGGCTGTCACAAGCATCATATACAATATGGCAAGATATGACTGGATTTTTAGTTCTTATCTCCTGCAAAAATTTAATTTTCCTTGAGCTACAATGAAGAATGAACCATGCAATGGAAACTAGATGTTGTTCTTTGCTAGATCAGAGATACAAATATCTGGACTGTGCCTGGAATCTTACCCAGTGCTGGCGACAGCAAGCAGTAGACCTGACCACGGAGTGCTCACTTGCCAGAAATTGATGTGAATTGTAGCAAAGTTATATCCTATATTCGGCTCAATTAGAATCAGAAGGAAGGTAGAAACAGCTGGAACGTCATAGTAGAGATATAGGGCTCGATTTATCAATCAAGGGTGGACAGGGGCGGACATATTCACTCCTGTCCGCCCCAGCTCTCCTCTGGTGGGCAGCAATTCGCTGCCCGAATTTAACATTGAAAACAAGCTCTATTTTGGGCTTGCATGCAACCCCGTCCCCTGCCCCCGCACAGCAAATCATGTAAGAGCAAGAGCTGTCCATCTCCCCGGTCGGACGAGACCAGAGACATTGAAATTCTCCACCTAAGAGGCAGAGAAAAAGATAGGAAAGCAGCGGTCTGATGTTTGATAAATCCTGACTGCAGGTTCTCTTGTGAGAACCTGCAGTCGAAGGTAGGAGAAGGGCTTGATAAATCAAACCCATAGGAATAATCTGAGAAAATAAAATGAAATATTATATATTCTAACGGGGAGGGGAATGAGAGAGAGATACATAAAGGTTAAGAAGCGTGAGACAGTGCATAGTAATAAATATAACTTACCGAAGAACTTTAAAAAGAAATCGTTATGACTCAGGGAGCAGTTTGCTGATTATACAGTCTGTTCAGTTTCCACTTTAAAGAATTTGATATGAAAATATTTTGCTGAAATGAAATGAAAGCATAAGATAAAGATTCACTTTCTAGAGTTTGCCCGATTTTTTTTATGCAAATGTTATTAAAATGGGATTCATGCTACATACATACGTAAAAGAACAAATTGAATATGAATTTAGAAAAATCTAAGCTAATTTTTAATTTTTAAATAAGACTGCAAAATTAAATTTTGCTTCAAAGGAAAAGAAAATGCATTAAAGGGACAGTCTACTTCAGAAATTTTATTGTTTAAAGGGACAGTCTACGATATAATTGTTTTAAAAGATAGATAATCCATTTATTACCCATTCCCCAGTTTTACATAACCAACACAGTTATATTAATACACTTTTTACCTCTGTCATTACCTTGTAGCTAAGCCTCTGCAAACTGCCCCCTTATCTCAGTTCTTTTGACAGACTTGCATTTTAGCCAATCAGCGCCCTCTCATAAGTAACTCCACGGGTGTGAGCACAATGCTATCTATATGGCACACATGAACTAACACCCTTTAGGTGTGAAAAACTGTCAAATACATTCAGAAAAGCCCTTCATGGGCTTAGAACTTTGCATATGAGCCTCCGCCTACCTAGGTTTAGCTTTCAACTAAGAATACCAAGAGAACAAAGCAAATTTTATGATAAAACTAAATTGAAAAGTTGTTTAAAATTACATGCCCTATCTGAATCATAAAGTTAAACTTAAATCTTTAATCAAACAAAGCAGTCTGTACACTAAAGTGCTGCTTCATTTTCCCGGTATATTTATTTATGTATGTATGTATCATTATTAATATTTTAATAGCTATTTCACCCTCCCATAAATTACCTTGACTGCAAGTGTCCAATGAAGATGCAGTCCCTAGGATAGGTATATGTGCACATGTGCAGAACTACCATTGTGAGACAGAGCTTGGTTTGTTTGTGATTTTGGAGTTAACATACCAGCAACCCCCTTAACAAATTAGCACTATTGAAATTAGGGATGTGCAAAAATGTATTTTAGTGGAATTATCATTCTCTGTGACATTCAGCTCATTTCAGCACCAGATTTATTAGAGTAAAAAAATCAACACACATCTATATTTGCACCTATATTTGTGTGTATCATTTATACTGCACCAAAATGTATTTATGCTTCATTTTTAATTAGTTCTGTTAGTAATGGGTTAGTAACTGAAAGAGAAGCATTTTTGCAATATACTTGTATTAGCAAAAAAACTTATAGTAAAAGCTATATCACTCTTAACTGCATATGCACATATCCTGCGTGAGCCTGGTGCACCAGCATTAAAACATTCAAACATGCCTGCTAAGAATGTCAACAGTGGCTTGCATGATGCAAATCATACATAGTGTTAAAAAGTGGTTACCCAGGGTATGTGCAGGATATATTTGTGTGTGTGTTTGTATATATGTGTATATGTATGTATATATTGTACACACACACAAATATACAAACTCTTTTTCTCTCTCTCTCTCTCTCTCTCTCTCTCTCTCTCTCTCTCTCTCTCTCTCTCTCTCTCTCTCTCTCTCTCTCTCTCTCTCTCACTCACACACACACATACATACATATATATGTGTGTTTTGTATATATGTGTATATGTATTTATATATATATATATATATATATACAGTATATATATATATATATATATATATATACAGTATATACAGTATATACAGTATATATATATATATATATATATTGTACACACACACAAATATACAAACTCTTTCTCTCATTCTCTCTCTCTCTCTCTCTCTCTCTCTCTCTCTCTCTCTCTCTCTCTCTCTCTCTCTCTCTCTCTCTCTCTCTCACACACACACATACATACATATATATGTGTGTGTGTTTGTATATATGTGTATAGGTATGTTTATATATATATATATACAAATTGAGAATTACAGCACTCTTACAAACCTTTGAGAATATTCGAACCAGAGTGTATCAGGAATAATATAAACAAATGAAAAATATATATATATAAATGAAGTGAAAAAATGCACTCTCTGGATTTTTAAATTCACCAAACTTTACTGCGTGACGTTTCGAGGTCTGAGGAAGGGGTGAAAACCTCGAAACGTCACGCAGTAAAGTTTGGTGAATTTAAATATCCAGAGAGTGCATTTTTTCACTTTATATATATATATATATATATATATATATATATATATATATATATATATATATATATATATATATATATACTGTATATATATTGTACACACACACACACACACACAAATATACAAACTCTTTCTCTCTCTCTCTCTCTCTCTCTCTCTCTCTCACTCACTCACTCACTCACACACATATATATATATGTGTTTGTGTGTGTGTGTGTGTTTGTATATATGTGTATATGTATCTTGTTTTTCACACACACATTAATATACAAACTCTCTCTCACACACACACACATGTATATATATTTATAAATGTGTGTGTGTTTGTATATATGTGTATATATGCCCTAACAGAAAAAGAGACATAATAACAAATCCTTGAATTTGATTACTTTATAGTTGATATTTAATTTGATTATGTTTAGCAATATCTACTGACTGTGGATAACAGTATGAAACCTCTACAGTGAAGAGTTTATACCCTTGATATGAGGGTAATTGTCAACATCTTTCAGATGACTAAACTTATATATTCCTGTTAAAGAAGAAAAGGTGTTGTGCCACCTCCGCCCTTAACTTAGCACCTTGTGGCTAAATATAGAGCACAGCCTTCCTATTAATCGTTGCATACATTTTTCATCTAAAAAAAAAAGTCTATATTTGACCCCCTGACACTGTTTTTTTTTATATTCTTGTATTCCTGTTCTTGAGTTTGCTGACATTGCCTAAATAATCTTTTATTTTATTTTTTATTTATTTAAAAAAAAAGGGGAAAAAATCCTTCCTTTTTTTAACTGATGAGGAAATAAAGAACAAGAATCCTACTGTAGCTTAGAGGTCATGTCATCTGCATATACGTAAATTGTACTCACAGAAGCCTCCGCTGTAAGCAGTTGTGTAATTGTCATGCTTTGCCGTTAGATATCAGCATTCATAACCTCCTGTATAACACTAACTAATGAAATGTCACTGTGAAAACGCTGAGTGACAAAACCCCTCTGTAATGCTGCTAGTGAAATGTTGTATAAAGTATTTCATCTAGGATTTTTAACCCTTAGATTGCTAGAGTGGGCAGCAATGTAATATCAATGTATTCCTCTCAAACCATAACCCTAGCAAAAAAAAAAAAATTGTAATATTTACTATTACCTAGCATTAAAATTACTGCAACCCTAGCATTAACCATAATCCTAACTATACTCCTGACCTAAATATAATATTGACTATAACCGTTATTCTATCTATAGCATTAGCCCTAAACATAAGGCCCCATGTAGTAAAAGGCGAGCAGACAGATTCTTAAAGTGAATGTAAAGTTTGATGCTAAAGTGCCCAGTTTTTAAAAAATTCGATTAAAAACAGGGGCACTTTAATTCATCAAAATTTACATTTCACTCGTGTTGTGAAAAAATACTTACCTTTTAATCTTAACAGCCGCTCCAGCTTCCTCCGCCCGTCGCAAAGTCTCTTCCTGGGTCTAAAATGAGGAATCCAGGTTCCTCCAATCACGGCGTTGAATCATACACTGTTTCCCCGGAGAGGGGAAGCCGTGATTGGAGGATGACCGATCAATCATTTCTGACATAGGAAGAGCCTTTTGACGACCAGGGGAAGCTGGAGCGGCTGTCAAGATTAAAAGGTATTCTCACAACACGAGTGAAATGTAAATTTTGATTAATTAAAGTGCCCCTGTTTTTAATCAAATTTTTAAAAACCGGGCACTTTATCATCTAAATTTACATTCACTTTAACTTGCGAAGCTGTCCACCGCCTTCACTACATACAGGCAGTGTTTTGCAAAATTGTATAACAAAGCTACAAATAATATGGCAAACACTGCTGACATAGAGTACTAAAGACACGTGCAAACTCCTGAGCTCTTATGAGTCTACCTAGGTTTACTCTTCAAGAAAAGATACTAAAAGAACAAAGCAAATTTGAAAGTTGTTTAAAATTGCATGCTCTATCTAAATCATGAAAGTTCCTTTTGACTTTATTGTCACTTTAATATGAATATGTCTAAACAGTTGGCGACAGTTATCTCCCTCACGTTTAGTCAGAGATAAGTGGTAGTTTAGATAGAGCGCAGCGCTGGTAATTCAGTACGTTATCTTTGTGGGCAGCACCTTTTATTTACACAGCAGTTTGGATATTTCAGCATATTTTCAGTCTTAAAGGGAAAGTGTCACTAGGATTAACATTTGTTTCTATTGATAGCTGCAGTGTTTCTAATCCAAACACGTTGCATAATTTCTGCAAATTCACTGACAAGAAGTTGTTAAAAGTGAGCAGATAAAGTACCTCCTAATAGTGAATAGTCCAGATTATTATTATTAAAGGGACAGTCAAGTTCAAAAAAACTTTCATGATTTAAATAGGCTATGTAATTTTTAACAACTTTCCAATTTACTTTTATCACCAATTTTGCTTTGTTCTCTTCATATTCTTAGTTGAAAGCTAATTCTAGGAGGTTCATAGGCTAATTTCTTAGACATTGAAGACTGACTCTAAAACTGAATGCATTTTGACCACTAGAGGGTATTAGTTCATGGGTTTCATATAGATAACATTGAGCACATGCACGTGAAGTTACCCTAGAGCCAGCTCTGATTGGCTAAAATGTATGTCTGAACTGAAATAAGGGGGCAGTCTGCAGAGGCTTAGATACAAGGTAATCACAGAGGTGAAATGTGTATTTCTATAACAGTGTTGGGTTTGCAAAACTGGGGAATTGATAATAAAGGGATTATCTATCTTTTTAAACAACAAAAATTCTGGTGTTGACTGTCCCTTTAATAATAATAATGATAATAATAATTCGGAGAGGCCTGTGACAATTTGTTAAAAAACGACCAAACCTATAATTTGAGTTATCCGTAGTTGTCCCCATTACCTCAATATCCCGGCTGCAGCAAAGTCCCTGGTGATATTAGTGCCAGAAAACAAAGAGTTAAAATGTGTAAACTCTTATTATTTCCTTTATAATGTGTTGCAGCCCTGTTTGGTATCCAAAGGGGTAATTTTATGCTAAACATAACCCTCCAACAATAATCCCTAACCATAAATCAAACTAACCTCATTCCCTGGTCTTAAATATAACACAAATTCTAATTCCTAAACCCAAATTCAATGCTTAATCATATTCATAACCCAATCCATAAACCTAGCCCCAACCCTAAATCTAACCCTATTAACCTCAGATCCTTATCTGAAAACCTATACTTAACCCATATTCCTAACCATCAATTTAATTCAAATCCCTAAACCTAATTCCAGTCCCTAACCCTAAACCTAATCTCAAATCCTAATCCTAACCCCAATCCAAATTCCTAACTGTTAATGTAACCTCAATTTATAATCTGATTACCTATGCCTAATTCCAATCCCTTACCATAAACTTAATCTCAATCTCTAAAACTAACTTAATTTCCTAGCCCTAAACCTAATCCCAGTTCCTAGCCCTAAACATAATCCCATTCTCTAACCCTAAACCTAATCCCAAATCCTAACCCTAAACCTAACCCCAATTCCTAAACCTAACTCCAATTCCTAACCCTAAACCTAATATCTAAACTGAACACAGGTTCCTAACTCTAAACCTAACCCAAATTCCTAACCTTAAATTTAACCCCAATTCCTGACCCTTAACTTCACTCCAATTCCTAACCATAAATGTAACTCCACTTCATACCCATAACCTAAACCCAATTTCTAACCCTAAATCTGAACCCAATCCTTAAACCTAATCCCAGTTGCTAGCCCGAAAGCAAAGCCGATTTCCTAACCCTGAATCTAATAGCAATGCATAAATCTAATTCCAATTCCTAAAAATAACCCTAATCCCAGTTTCTAACCATAAATTTAGTCCATAATCCCTAACCCTAAACCCAACCATTATACGTAAAAACAATTTCTTACCCTTAAACGAATCCCTTATCCTAATCCCAAATACTAAATATAAACCTAAACCTAACCACAATTACTGAGCCTTAATCTCACCACAATTCCTAACCCTACACTTAACTTTAACTCTTTACATTAATCCTAACTCCTAATCCTTTATTCTAAATCTAATCCTAATTTCCAATTTAAAAGTTAAATTCATTCCCTAATCATATACAAAATACCACTCCCTAAATCATAAACATAACCCCATTTTCTAATGCTAAACCTTATCTCTAATTTTACATCTAAACCAGTCAGTAAACCTAAACATAACTTGATTCCCTTTATCAGGGGATGATAGGTCAGCTTCTGTAGACCATCATTTTCTTATGGCAGAGCACAGTGTTAGACCATTTTTCAAATAATTGATCAGGTTATAAAACAAAGACATGAAGGAGACAGGGAATTATTATTAATATAACATAAAATATTTTGGATTTTTAAACTCTTGAACCTAAGGGAATGAGAAAAGAGACAGTGTTGTCTCTGTTCCTTTACATAACTATTACAGTATTTCCTGGGTTATATAATTGTTTGCTTATTTTATTTACATAATGCTTCATATTAATATTATTGGTATTATGGTTTGTAATTTTTTTTAACTTTATAATAGATATTATTGTCCTTTTATATTTCTTTGTGTGTCCAATATAAGGTATTTGTTTTATAGCTATCTCTCCCATCTAATCTAGACTAGTAGGGTTTCAATTTTTTGGACCTGTATGGTGTCAATATGGATTTAAAAGGAAGGTCTTCTTCATACTGGATATGACATAATTGAGGAAGTTTTCCTGAGATGACAATCAATATGATTGATATGATATAATGGCACAATAAATAAAGGTTTTAGATTAAAGTGTAACTTTATTTGCTATACTAAAATCTAATTCTAATCCTTAACCATAAAACTATCCCTAAACCCTAAATGTAACTCCGATCGCTGGAGCTAAACCTAAAGCCAATTCATAATCCTAAATGTAAACCACAGTCTGTAACACTAAACCTAACCTGAATACTAGCCATAAAACTAGCCCAATCTGTAATGCCTTTTAATTGGACACGAAAGTCAAAATGCAACTTTCATAATTCAGATAGAGCATTTTTTATTAATTTGTGGTCAGTGTTTTAATATGCAGACTTTCTTGGATATTACTGCATAATATACGCATGCGCAAGGGATATACAATACCTCAACGTAGCAGCAACCCAGTAGTGCACTGCTATAGAAATTCATAGGGCTTGATTTATCAAGCCCTTCTTTCCTCTTCAACTGTAGGTTAGCACAAGCAAACCTGCAGTCAGGATTTATCAATGGATTGACAGCTCCTGTCCGCACGTGATTGGCTGTGCGTGGACAGGGGGCGGGGTTGCATGCAAACGGACAGGAGCGATCGTGTGCAAAGGAGAGAGGGGGGAATATGTAAACCCCTGTCCGCCACGGGATGATAAATTGAGCCCATAGTATGGACTGTACATTTGCTATTGGTTAAACTGGCAATCTTTACAACCCAGCTGTGCAACTAGCGCTGGTGATGGGATCAGCGACAGTGCCCGCTCTGAACCAGCTGTACTCTTCAGGTCCCGAGAGACATTATGTGATTAATCCCTTTGCAGTAGTTAATCACATAACAGCATCACTAGTGAGATAAGAGCATATCATTTTAATACTATAATGGCCCTTTAAGACGGAAATGTAAATTTTTGCTGAAAATAATTAGAGTTTAATGACTGACCAACGTCAGACCCACATTCATAATATGCTTTATGATAATGTGACGTTACCATTGCATTAATATACTTACATAAAGGTGTTTATAATATCACCTCTTGCTCTCCTCTAAGCTATATACATATTATCATCATTAAGTCTTTTAATATTTAGATCATGTTCGATTTTAGTATCCTCCTTTAAACAGATGTGGTATTATGTAAAAAAAAAAAAAAAAAAAAAAAAGCAAAGAGTTACAGAAGTTAAAAGGGACAGTTTTCTGCAAACAGTGTTCTCCCCTTTACCATTTACGTGCTGCAGTGTAATACGTTGTTTACAAATAGCTCCTTTAACTTTATTTTGACTTTTGAACATGTTGAATCTGCCACTTAATGAAAACTTCAATACTTAAAGGGACAGTATACACCAATTTTCATATAACTGCATGTAATAGACACTACTATAAAGAATAATATGCACAAATACTGATATAAACATCCAGTATAAAACTGTTTAAAAACTTACTTAGAAGCTCCCAGTTTAGCTCTGTAGAAAAGGTTAGCTGGAACACCCACTGCAAGTGGTTGTATACCAAAAAGAGAAGACCCCCCCCCCCCCCACACTCCCCCTTTACACAACCAGGAGCAAGCTGGAGTAGGTATACATCAGTATTCTTCTAAAACTTTGGGCTTGGTTAGGAGAATGAAAATCAGCACAATGTTATTTAAAAATAAGCAAAACTATACTTTAAAAAAAACAAAAAAATGTATAGACTATATAAATGGAATTCAGTTTGTAGGACCATACCCCAGACTAAAAGGCACAAGATACCCAAACAAATCTATTTTATGGTTTGGATAGATCATACAATTTTAAACACCTTTCCAATTTACTTCTATTATATAATGTGCTTCATTCTCTTGGTATCCTTTGTTGAAGGAGCAGTAATGCTGGGAGCTAACTGAAAGCCAATAACAAGAAGCATTTGTCTCCAGTCCCTAATCAGCAGCTCCTGAGACTTCCTAAGTATGCATTTCAACAAAGGATACAAAGATAACAAAACAAATTAGATAGAAATACATTGGAAATTTAAGTAACATTTGAGAACTGTTTAGTAGGAAAATATGCTCATGAGTCTAATCTATGGTATCAGTTGAGCATGGGACATTAGTAGGTATTGCTGGTGCACTGGTCACCTGTCACCAGTAGTCACTGTACCATGTGAGATAGTGTATACAATCTGAATGAGACAAGTGTAAAGCACATACACTCCGCTTGTGAGCCTGGGGATGTGTGTGAGAATCTCTGTACAAGGTTGTACACTTTCCCAGGTAGGGGCTGGATTGAACAGGTCTTTATTAACAGACAGACATAAGGGCACCGCTCAAAGCTCATACACGATTGGAGTTGCCAAGGTCTTATCAGGAGCCACCCCCCACCGGTGACACATCCAGTGCCAGAACTTCATTTGACTTTCAGTCTTTTCCAAGGGCTTGCAGAGCACCTTAAGGAAATCTCAGAGATGGAAACTCTGGGGGTACAGATGTTTTCGCCCCATTCTTTTGACACCTACTGTTTGTAAGTAATCCCTGGAATAGAGAGAGATAGAATACAGATTGTGGATTGTCATTCTGCATGCATGTTGCTTGTACTTATCATCAAATAGACATTCACTTGTAAAGTGACTCTTCTGCTGGCAACAAATGGGTTAAACTGTCAATAAAGAAATAATGCTTTGTTTTAAAATTCTCTTGTATTTCTCTTGTTATTTATTTTAAAATTTGTATTTTATTGGGCTGATAATGTTATTTACCTTTCAATTTAATGTCTGAATTCCAGTGCAATTGACTGGATTATATTTGTGTTGTAAATGTACCCAAAAGCAGCAACTTTGAGAGATTTTTTTGTTGTACTACCATTTGCTGAGTTTACAAAGCTCAGACAGGCGATGGGTGTCAGAAGTAGGATGCTAAGCACTGCCACATTTCTGCAAAGAGTCAACTTAAGTATGCTCTGTGCACCAGGATTTTAAACAGCACAGAGGGCATCAGGTGCTTGTATCATTTGGCACTGACTCAATTTGCATCATTGTTGACATGATACAAAACCCACTGGTTCTCTGAGCAGCCTCAGTATTTAAAAAGCTGATGCACAGAGAATATCTAGGTATGCTTCACAATTATGTGCAGAGACAAATGCTAACACTAAAACAGTGATACCTTTTACTAGAAGCAGTTTTGTCAATATTTGTATATTGTAAATATGTTATAATCCAAAGATATAATTCATATATGTGCATTTAAGTTTTGACCAGACTGCCCCTTTAATCTTAAACAGTGATGTGCATTTTTTAAATGTATTTGTGCTCTTTTAAAACGTTTAATTATGTAAAGTTTAAAAAACAACATATTTTGACTCCTTTTCCTGTGATTTGCTCTGAAAATGGCTTCCTTTCCAATTTCTTTGTGTTTCTGTAAAGTAATAGTTGTTATCATGTTGAAACCTAGGTTTCCCTTATGTAATCTCTTCTACTGAGGACACTTAGGGACAGTTAAAGTATGCAAAGAATGGATATATGGGGTATAGGACTGTTAAAGGGACTATAAACCCTATTTAAATAGCCACCAATCAGCAAGCGCTACCCAGGGTGCTGGGGAAAAATGGGCCAGCTCCTAAGCTTATATTCCTGCTTTTTCAAATAAAGATACCAAAAGAATTAAGAAAATTTGATAATAGGAGTAAATTAGAAAGTTGTTTAAAATTGGATGCACTATCTGAATCATGAACGAAAAAATGTGGGTTTAATATCTCTTTAACTATATGTTTAATTCCCTTTGCAGGGGTTAAACACATAGTTAAATGCAAGCAAAAGTCCAATATTAAAATGTGTCATCATGTTCGAGCATTTTATTTTGACACTTTGTTGTCCCTTTAAAGCTGGCTACATTGAGATTGAAACAGGAAGGACATGCTTGTACATAGCCTACCCCTAGTGACACATGGCTCATTGGCTGATTGGATAACAGAGACACACACCCCCAGCATGAAAAGTGAAAGTATATATATACAGAACAGGAACGCGTATCTTCTTGATAAAACAACACATCATTTGGCTTCAGTGTTTCTTTAAATACAAGGTCTTATATGTGATTTAATGCCAACTTGGAATTGAACGAAGTGTTCCAATTCCGACACCCTTTTAAAAGTCTGCATACCCTTGCTCTAAGTGAATCCAGGAATACAGAACGCAGAGCAAGGTACTTATTACTTCACTCAGATCACTAGAAGCTTTTGTAAAGGATTAAAACATACCCATAAAGAGACACTGAAACCAAATTTTTTTCTTTCGTGATTCAGATAGAGCATGCAATTTTAAGCAACTTTCTAATTTACTCCTATTATCAAATTTTATTCATTCTCTTGGAATGTTTATTTGAAAAGCAAGAATGTAAGTTTAGATGACGGCCCATTTTTGGTGAACAACCTGGGTTGTCCTTGCTGATTGGACAGCACCAATAAACAAGTGCTGTCCATGGTCTGAACCAAAAAATTGCTGGCTCCTTAGCTTAGATGCCTTCTTTTTCAAATAAAGATAGCAAGAGAACGAAGGAAAATTGATAATAGGAGTAAATTAGAAAGTTGCTTAAAATTGCATGCTCTATCTGAATCATGAAAGAAAGAAATTGGGTTCAGTGTCCCTTTAAATTTGATGAGTATATAAAAAAATAAATTAGTGAAATAGTAAAAATATACTAATCAAACACTGCAACAGTGACAATATTTACATTACGATTAAATGTCAGATCACTCATGTATGGTGCAGAAACATCTGCATATTTAAATAACTCTATTAATTTTTTAGAGGACACTTGGGACTCTGATAACAAACTTATTTCAGATAAAGTCATTTCTCAGATTTCTTCTTTGTCTTTTTTTAGAGCACCAATAACATTTACTGTTTGACACATTTATTTTGTTACTTTGTACCAATGTAAATTAAAATCAAAACCGCAGCTTGTCTCACAAGTGAATAACCACTCAAGCAGATAAACTTATATTGTTTTATTAAGTTCTGTCTCATGCCGCCTAGTCTGGAAAGTATTAATGATTTACTAAGTGTTCTTGGGTCAGGAGCAAGGAATGGCGAGGTGACATGATATCGTATGTGCAAGTTTATTAAAGGGACATAAATTAAGAAAATGCACTTTTTATTTTTATGTTGTTCGTGGGCTCCAGAGCAGCAATATCTGGTGATTCTGAGCTGAACATGGCCAGTGATTGGCGTCTACGCACATAAGTGGTCCTTGATTAGTTCAGCAGCAGTGTTTAGCTACTGACCAATATTGTATAGGTGGTCTGGAGCTGACTTTAACAATGTGTTTAAGCCTTTTGGGGGAGATGTAAACGCATAAATAAAGGCATGCGATAATGCAATAAAACATTTGTTATAGCAACCTTAAAGGGACATTATACTATAAAATTGTTTTCCCCTTAATGTGTTTCCAATTACTTTTTTTTACAAGTTGCAGAGTATAAAATGTATGATATTTGCTTTTTTAAGGTTTATTTGTGTATATTAATTAGCTGATTTTGTGTTTTGAAGTCACAACCTAATAAAATGGGTTGAGCTTGTAGGTATAATCAGATCTCATTACTTTATCACATTGTGTACATATACCTGCTTCTTTATCTTATATCTGTCCATAAACCAATCACCAATACTTGGAGAGAACAATGAAAAATTAGCAAATTTATTACCTTATCTCTATAACCCACTGGGAGTGTAATTTCTTCTGCTGGCTGTGTTAACACAGCTTGGCCTTGAGGTCAAAAGCTTTCAGGATGGGTGGGGATACCACAGGCTAAATAAACTAATTCAAATGCCAATATACGGTTAATGGAAATATTTGTAAACAATTTAATACACTCCAGCAGGTAAAGTGGATCATTGGGAACAAATTAAAGGGGAGAACATTTTAAGTAAACTGTCCCTTTAAGCCCTTCTATAGATGTTTTACTACTGCAGAAAGCATGCCAAGCTTTGGTCAGACAAAGATCTAGCAAAAAACTTCCCCAAAGTACCAGAGAATTTTTAGCATTTTTGCTATCACTCAAAGAGAAATAGAGCATTTTTTTTAATTTACCTATAAATATATATATATATATATATATATATATATATATATATATATATATATATATATATATATATATATATATATATATATATATATATATATATATATTTAAAGTACACAACCCAAGATATTGATCTAGGCCAATGTTTCTCAACCGCAGTCCTCAAGTGACCTCAACAGGCCAGGTTTTCATTATAGCTGAATTAGAGCACAGGTGAAATAATCATCTTATCGGTGACTATGGTAACTAACCTGCGCTTACCCATCAGCTGTTTATTTCACCTGTGCTCTAGTTCAGCTATAATGAAAACCTGGCCTGTTAGGGGTATTTGAGGACCGCGGTTGAGAAACACTGATCTAGGCCACTGGTTTTCAATCCTGTACTAAGGCCTCCCTAACAGGCTAGATTTTGAGGATATTTAAACAAGAGCACAGGTAAAATAATCGGTTTGGTTATTTTACCTGCTCTCACTCGCTCAATCCTTAAAATATAACCTGAGTACAGGTTTGAATACAAGTGATCTAGGCCCATTTTAGTATGTTTGATGCGACTATTTGGCAGCCAAATATGATCAAATATAAAAAATAAATAAATTACTTTTTCACAAACTTTGTATTTAAAATGATTTACACACAAATACTGCAGCCAAAATACAAATGGTTGTAAAAGCTCTCTGTGATCCCCTTTGTGCAGAAATAGCAGACAGGCATGGCTTTGCCATTGGCAATTAGAGGGTCGCTCATTGTAGCTTTGCACCACACATTCCCAGCAGTGAAGGGGTTTATTAATTAGCTTGTAAGGTTAATAGTTTCTCTAGTGTAGAGATTACCCTCCCACCTGAAATGTCCTACCCCCTGATCCCTTCCTAAACACCTCTCTTCCCCCCACTGGTCACCACCATCTTAGTTACTGGCAGACAGTCTGCCAGTATGCAGTTTAGGGCTATTATTTTTTAATTTTATTTTTTTTAATATTGTTCTTTATTTCTGTATTGTATATCCCCCTTTACCCTCTCACCTCCCTGATCCCCCCAAACAGCTCTCCAACCCCTGTATACTGATCAACGAGGGAATGTTATTTTGGGCTTGGACCCGCACAATCAATAACACTTGATCTGTTACTAGTTGTTAACCAAAAGCATTTTAGCCAACCTATACTTTCAGTGGAAAGTACAAAGCGGGAGTGGCTCTCAGTGTGCTCGTATCTTTAGTTGTTGGCTAAGTTTTGTGTTGTCATGAAATCCAAAATACCAATTATTATTTAATAGATTTAAAAATGTGGTGTTCACTATTCTCACCTGATATTCGGCTAGATTACGAGTTTTGCGTTAAGCTGAAAAAGCAGCGTTAACAGGTCCTAACGCTGCTTTTTCACTACCGCTGCTATTACGAGTCTTGCAGGTATAGGTGTACCGCACACTTGTTTAGCCTTACCGCAAACTGACTTACGTAAACTTCGTAAACCCTTTTTTCTATGGGACTTCCATAGCGCCGGTATTACGAGTCTGTTCTGGGAGGCCAAAAAGTGAGCGGTACAGCCTCTACCGACAAGATCCGTAACGCATTCTAAAGTCAGTAGTTATGAGTTTTACACTACAACGCTGTAGCATAAAGCTCATAACTAAAGTGCTAAAAAGTACACTAGCACCCATAAACTACCTATTAACCCCTAAACCAAGGCCCTCCCGCATCGCAAACACTATAATAAAAATTTTAACCCCTAATCTGCCGCTCCGGACATCTCCGCCACTAGAATAAACATATTAACCCCTAAACCGCCGCACTCCCGCCTCGCAAACACTAGTTAAATATTATTAACCCCTAATCTGCCGCCCCTAACATCGCCGCCACCTACATTATATTTATTAACCCCTAATCTGTCACCCCCAATGTCGCTGCAACCTACCTACACTTATTAAACCCTAATCTGCTGCCCCCAACGTCGCAGCCACTATTCTAAATGTATTAACCCCTAAACCTAAGTCTAACCCTAACACCCCCTAATTGAAATATAATTTAAATAAATCTAAATAAAATTTCTATCATTAAAGGGACAGTCAAGTCCAAAAAAACTGTCATGTTTCAAATAGGGCGTGTAATTTTAAACAACTTTCCAATTTACTTTTATCACCAATTTTGCTTTGTTCTTTTGGTATTCTTAATTGAAAGCTAGACCTAGGAAGGCTCATATGATAATTTCTAAGCCCTTGAAGGCCGCCTCTAATCACATGCTTTTGTATTTGCTTTTCACAGCAGGGGAGAGCTAGTTCAGGTAAACCCTATAGATAACATTGTGAGCACGCCCGTGGATTGTGGCAGACACTGCACTAATTAGCTAAAATGAAAGTCAATAGATAATAAATAAAATGTCATGTGATCAGGGGGCTGTCAGAAGATGCTTAGACACAAGTTAATCACAGAAGTAAAAAGTGTATTATTATAACTGTGTTGGTTATGCAAAACTGGGGAATGGGTAATAAAGGGATTATCTATCTTTTAAAACAACAACAATTCTGGTGTTGACTGTCCCTTTAACTACATTATTCCTATTTAAAACTAAATACTCACCTATAAAATAAACCCTATGCTAGATACAATATAACTAATAGTTACATTGTAGCAATCTTAGGGTTTATTTTTATTTTACAGGCAAGTTTGTATTTATTTTAACTAGGTAGAATAGTTATTAAATAGTTATTAACTATTTAATAACTACATAGCTAAAATAAATACAAATTTACCTGTAAAATAAAACCTAACCTAAGTTACACTAACACCTAACACTACACTACAATTAAATAAATTACCTACATTAAATACAATTAAATAAATTAGATTAGCTCAATCACAACCCCCCCCACTAAATTACAGAAAATAAAAAACAAATTACAGATCTTTAAACTAATTACACCTAATCTAATAGCCCTATCAAAATAAAAAAAGCCTCCCAAAAAAAAAAAAAAAAACCCTAGCCTAAACTAAACTACAAATAGCCCTTAAAAGGGCCTTTTGCGGGGCATTGTCCCAAACAAATCAGCTCTTTTTCCTTTAAAAAAAATACAAACACCCCCCAACAGTAAAACCCACCACCCACACAACCAACCCCCCAAATAAAATACTAACTAAAAAAACCTAAGCTCCCCATTGCCCTGAAAAGGGCATTTGGATGGGCATTGCCCTTAAAAGGGCATTTAGCTCTATTGCAGGCCCAAAGCCCTAACCTAAAAACTAAACCCACCCCATACACCCTTAAAAAAATCCTTACACTAACCCCCGAAGATTCACTTACCGGGAGAAGTCTTCATCCAAGCGGCAAGATGTCCTCAACGAAGCCGACAGAAGGGGTCCTCCAGACAGTCAGAAGTGGTCCTCCAGACGGGCAGAAGTCTTCATCCAGACTGCATCTTCTATCATCATCCTTCCGGCGCGGAGCGGGTCCATCTTCAAGACATCCGACGCGGAGCATCCTCTTCCAACTAAGTCTTCTTGCTGAATGAATATCTCTTTAAGTGACGTCATCTAAGATGGCGTCCCTTAGATTCCGATTGGCTGATAGAATTCTTAGGATTGAACAGATGGAACAGCCAATAGAATGCGAGCTCAATCCTATTGGCTGATCCAATCAGCCAATAGGATTGAAGTTCAATCTGATTGGCTGATAGAATTCTATCAGCCATTCGGAATCTAAGGGACGCCATCTTGGATGACGTCACTTAAAGAGATATTCATTCAGCAAGAAGACTTTGTTGGAAGAGGATGCTCCGCGTCGGATGTCTTGAAGATGGACCCGCTCTGCACCGGAAGATTGAAAATAGAAGATGCCGTCTGGATGAAGACTTCTGCCCGTCTGGAGGACCACTTATGCCCGTCTGGAGGACCACTTCTGCCGGCTTTGTTGAGGACATCTTGCCGCTTGGATGAAGACTTCTCCCGGTAAGTGAATCTTCGGGGGTTAGTGTTAGGATTTTTTTAAGGGTGTATTGGGTGGGTTTATTTTTTGGGTTAGGGCTTTGGGCCTGCAATAGAGCTAAATGCCCTTTTAAGGGCAATGCCCATCCAAATGCCCTTTTCAGGGCAATGGGGAGCTTAGATTTTTTTAGTTAGTATTTTATTTGGGGGGTTGGTTGTGTGGGTGGTGGGTTTTACTGTTGGGGGGTGTTTGTATTTTTTTTACACGTAAAAGAGCTGAATAATTTGGGGCAATGCCCCGCAAAAGGCCCTTTTAAGGGCTATTGGTAGTTTAGTTTAGGCTAGTTTTTTTTATTTTGGGGGGCTTTTTTTATTTTGATAGGGCTCTTAGATTAGGTGTAATTAGTTTAAAGATCTGTAATTTGTTTTTTATTTTCTGTAATTTAGTGTTTTTTTTTGTGATTTAGCTAATTTAATTTAATTTAATTTATTTAATTGTATTTAATGTAGGTAATTTATTTAATTGTAGTGTAGTGTTAGGTGTTAGTGTAACTTAGGTTAGGTTTTATTTTACAGGTAAATTTGTATTTATTTTAGCTAGGTAGTTATTAAATAGTTAATAGCTATTTAATAACTATTCTACCTAGTAAAATAAATACAAACTTGCCTGTAAAATAAAAATAAACCCTAAGCTATCTACAATGTAACTATTAGTTATATTGTAGCTAGCTTAGGGTTTATTTTATAGTTAAGTATTTAGTTTTAAATAGGAATAATGTAGTTAATGATAGAAATTTTATTTAGATTTATTTAAATTATATTTCAATTATGGGTGTTAGGGTTAGACTTAGGTTTAGGGGTTAATAAATTTAATATAGTGGCGGCGACGTTGGGGGCGGCAGATTAGGGGTTAATAAGTGTAGGTAGGTTGCGGCGACATTGGGGGCGGCAGATTAGGGGTTAATACATATAATGTAGGTGGCGGCAGTGTCCAGAACGGCAGATTAGGGGTTAATAAGTATAATGCAGGCGTCTGTGATGTTGGGGGCTGCAGATTAGGGGTTAATAAGTGTAAGATTAGGGGTGTGTAGACTCGGGGTTCATGTTAGGGTGTTAGGTGTAAACATAAATTTAGTTTCCCCATAGGAATCAATGGGGCTGCATTACTGAGCTTTACGCTGCTTTTTTGCAGGTGTTAGACTTTTTTTCAGCCGGCTCTCCCCATTGATGTCTATGGGGAAATCGTGCACGATCCTGGAGTGCGGTATGGAGCACAATTTTGCTCTACGCTCACTTCTTGCCTTTTAACGCTGGGTTTGTAAAAACCCGTAATACCAGCGCTGTAGGTTAGTGAGCGGTGAGAAAAAACTGCACGTTAGCACCGCACAGCTCATAACGCAAAACTCGTAATTTGGCCGAGTGTGTGCTCCAATGCTCATTAAAATGCTATAGAAGTAAATCAATGGAGAAATAAAGGGAAGGATATGAAACACAAACATTTTCTTTTGGGATTTACACAGAGCAAACAATTTTTAAAAAGTTTCCAATTGAATTCTATTATCAAATTTGCTTAGTTCCCATGATATTCTGTGTTGAAAAAATATCTGTCTAGCAGTGTTCCCTCTAAGGCCAGTTTTGTGTGCGGCCCAGCAGTGAAACAGTTAATTACGTAACCACACCCTTCAATTAGCAAAAACTACACAATGCAGATGGCAAGGTATGGTTCTCTTGTTAACTGTTTCACTGCTGGGCTGCACACAAAACTGTCCTTAGAGGGAACACTGCTGTCTAGGTGTCTGGAGTACTACGTGGCAGGAAATAGTGCTGCCATCGTGTGCTCTTGCCAGTGTGTAACATTCTTGAAAAATGCTGCTATATAGTGCTCCAGACGTGCACGCTCCTGAGCTTTTTAAAACAAAATATGTTATAATAAATTACAAAGTTCTTTAAAACTGCGTGCTCTATCTGAAACGTTAAAAAAACAGGTTTCATGTCCCTTTAAGGCTTAATAAATGTGAACCAAAGGGTCAAAAAAAGTTTTAAGGCTTTGAGGAAGGGGTGTAGGGATAAGTTAAATCATAAGGTGTGGTGGGAATGGGTGTGTGAATAAGTACATGTGTATGTACTGTAGTAAGTATATTACAATTTAGTACAATTAACCCTTTGCCGCCTTTAGGACGTTCCATGCCATTCTAACTGCACTGGGCTTTAGCACCGTTAGGATGGCATGGAACATCCTAGCCGTTTGGCTGTCCTAAAGTCATAGCTGCTTGCTAAATGGGATCGCGGGCTGGAGGGTGTGCCTAGCATCATAAGCATCATAAGCACTGCTCCCTGACCCGATCCCATCATTGAAATCACGCGATCGCATGAACGATTACGTGATTTCAATGTTCTGATGTAAACAAATAAGTCCAGGCAGGAAAGGGTTAAGCTATCACGGAAAGTGTAAAGCAAAGAAATAAATGAAAAACGTCACTGCATGAGTAGAAGTTTTGTGCTACAAACTGAATCCTTTTAGTGCATCAGTAAAAAATGAACTTGCTAGAATGGCTGAATGCATCTGCAGTTTGTGACTGTGCACCTCACTAACATATTGACTTGTATCACAAGAGCAAAAATACAGCTGTCATGGAGAACACTTAAAGGGACAGTACACTGTAAAATAGTTTTTCCATTAATGTATTTTAAATGACTTGTTATACCACCTGCAGAGTATAAAATATTTGAGAAATTCCATTTTCATGCTTATTTGTGTATATGAAGTAGCTGATTTTGTGCTTTGAAACCACAGCCTATTACAATGGGTTGAACTTAAATGTGATATCAGATCTCATTATGTTCTAAGTTTGTGTAAACAGACTTGCTTCCTTATCTTTTATTTGACTGGAACACCAAAGCTCAATACATAGAGAGAACAATGGAAAATGATCATTTTATTACTTAACTATCCTGCATCCCACTGAGAGTGTAATCTCTTCTGCTGTCTGTGTATACTTAGGCTATTCAATAGCCTATACTCCAGTATTAATTTGTTCAGTGTAGGTGGCGATACCACAGGCTAAATCAGCTATTTCAAATGCGGAAATAGGGGTAAAGGAGCTACTTGTAACCAATTTAATACACTCTAGCAGGTTAAAAGGATAATTGGGAATAATTTAAAAGGGGAGAATTTTTTTGGGTGAACTGTCCATTTAAGTGATGTTAACACTGCATAACGTCAGCATTTTTTGTGCTCAACTTGTAATCTGGCTCTATGTATTTAATCTCTGTAAGCACATAGGTAAAGTCCCACTTAGGAACCACAAGCCAGTAAACAGCAGCTACATGCAACTGCCTCTTCCGATTGGCTGTAGAGAGGGTAATTACCTATGTGTTTAACTACTTTGTTGAGATTAAAGGGGCAGTAAAGTTAAAGCTAAATTTTTATGATTTAGACCACTGATTTTCAAACCTTTTCCCAGGCCTCCCCAACAGGCTAGGTTTTCTGGATTACCTTGGATGAGAGCGGGTAAAATAACCATGCTTAGTAATTAGCTGATTGTTTCGCCTGTGCTCTAGTTCAGATATCCACAACATGTGGCCTGTTAGGGAGGCCTGTAGACAGGTTTGAAAACCAGTGATTTAGACAGATCATACAATTTTACACAATTTTTCAATTTACTTCTATTATGAAATTTGCTTCATTCTCTTGGCATCTTTTTTTTAAGAGTTACTCTAGGTAGGCTCAGGAGCGGGCACGGATCTGTAGAACTCTAAGGCAGCAGTATTTTGCAACCTTGTTTGTTTGTTTCATATTGTTGCAAACACTGCTGCCATAGAGTACTAAAGACACGTGCACACTCTTGAGCTCTTATAAGACCACCTAGATTTACTCTTCAGCAAAGGATACCAAGAGAAGAAAGCAATTTTGATCATCAAAGTAAATTGGAAAGTTGTTTCAAATGACGCTCTATCTCAAACATAGAAGATTATATTTGACTTTACTATCCCTTTAAGCAGATAGGAAACTAAAATAGAAAATCTACAAACCACAAATGACATTAGAACATTTGTTTTTGCTTTAGAATATTCCTTCAAAATATACTTTTCTTCTGTGAAATCTTCTTTGACTCTTGTGAAAGAGCTCCAGTGCACTGTTGCCTTTAGCTATTTCCACTTTGCTGTAAATGCTTCATTTGTAGATCCCTAGAAACGCCCCTGGCGTAAACCAAACCTCATAAAATTTCCCCTAGGTCATTTCATGTATCCATTAGTATCATAATGGTTCTTTTTATCTTTAACTGTCATATTTCAATCCTTAAGAGGCTTTTCTTAGTTCATTTATTAATGAAAGCAGACTGTGCCTCAGGTGTGCTAATAAAACGGTCCCTCTCCCTCTATTCTAGATTTTGTCACCTGTTGCTTTATTGCTCTCCATTCATCTGTTCTGTAGTTTTTACAGACTCACACAATATAGGTTACTTTAATTAAAGGGACATCAAAATCAGTAGTTTACAGGTGCTCTACAGGACATTTTGAATGAAAAGGCTTTTGTTTGAAATCATTAAAGGGACACTGTACCCAAAAAAAATTTATTTCATGATTCAGATAGAGCATGCAATTTTAAGCAACTTTCTAATTTACTCCTATTATCCCATTTGCTTCATTCTCTTGGTATCTTTATTTGAAAAGCAAGAATTTAAGTTTAGATGCCGGCCCATTTTTGGTGAACAACCTGGGTTGTCCTTGCTGATTGGACAGCACCAATAACCAAGTGCTGTTCATGGTTCTGAACCACATACGCTGGCTCCTTAGCTTAGATGCCTTCTTTTTCAAATATAGAAAGCAAGAGAACGAAGAAAAATTGATAATAGAAGTAAATTAGAAAGTTGCTTAAAATTGCATGCTCTATATGAATCACAAAATAAAAAAATTGGGTTCAGTGTCCCTTTAAACCCATTTTTTTCTATCATGATTCTAAATTTTAAACAACTTTCAAATTTACTTCTATTATCATGTTTTCTTTGTTTTCTTGTTGTCCTTTGTTGAAAAACAGGAAGGGAAGTTTCGGACTGTGCACGCGCCTGCAGCACTTTATGACAGCAGTTTTGCAACATTGTTGTACATTAGCAAGAGCACTAGATGGCAGCACTACTTCCTGTCATGTAGTGTTCCAGACATCTGCACGTTACCTACCTAGATATCTCTTCAACAAAGAATAAGAAGAGAAAAAGCAAATTAGATAATAGAAGTAAACTGGAAACTTTAAAAAAAAAATGTATTCTCTATCTATATTCTCTATCTGAATCGTAATTTTTTTTTGCGGTTTCATGTCCCTTTAAGATTGGCACCATGCGCTAGGTTTGCCCAGTGGGTTATCAGGAGAAAAATGATAGAAGTCAGATAAATGTATTATATGAACATATCAGACTTCTGATTAGACTTACATCTTTCAAAATCAGGTCTCAGATTGGACTCCATCATTTACGTGAGTGTCCTATACTTTTACCCATTTCACTGGGTAGACAACTGTAATACTGGACTGTCCAGTTAAAGGGACATGAAACCGACATTTTTTTATTTTGTGATTTAGAAAGAGCATGCCATTTTAAACAAGTTTCTAATTTACTTCTATTGTCTAATTTGCTTCATTCTCTTGATATCACTTGCTGAAAAGCATATCTAGATATGCTCAGTAGCTGCTTATTGGTTGCTGCACATAGAGGCCTTGTGTGATTGGCTCACCCATGTGCATTGCTATTTCTTCAACAAAGGATATCTAAAGAATTGAGCAAATTAGATAATAGAAGTAAACTGGAAAGGTGTTTAAAATTGCATGCCCTATCTAAATCATAAAAATTCAATTTTGACTAGATTGTCCCTTTAAATCCTGGGCAACTGGCAACCCTGCCATATGGGAATTCCTGGTTCTGATCCCTCTGCTTACATAAGCTTGATATGTAGGCGCACTCTGTGCATAGAGCATACTTACCAATTAGTACTCAAGTAAGCGCAAAGATCAGCACAGGGCATATGCACGTGATAGGGTTGCCCGGTGCCCAGTACTGGGCTTGTGCACTAGGTGTGTACATGATGCTACACTCAACACTAAAAAAGTCGAAATTAGCCCCATTTTTTTAACACAGTATTCAATACTGTATAAATAGCATGCAGGGATGTCGTTGTAAACAGTGAACCGGCACTCGTGAAGAATAAATCATTTATAACAGTTTAGGTGGGGATGGCACATACAGTAAACAGGCGGTTTTTCAAAAGCTTCTATTTAACATCACCTTAAGGACTGATTGCTCACTGGCTGATCAGCAAATCTGCCACTGCTTTATTGGTGGCCAGTGACACCTCAAATGCGTAGGTAAAAAACAGTTTTTTCTCAGTAGATGAATATTTATGCTATAAAAAGAAAAAAAAAGGTAATACAAAAATGATAAATACTCTTTTTCATATTCAACAAACTAAATATTACTTTTGGGCCTTTTAGCTATGATTAAAATCTCATTAAATAAAGAAATCACCATATTCTGTTATGCTGGATCTTTGCAACTTAGTAGAATTCTAGACACATATTACCTGTTTGGAACAGGATATTAAAGTGCAAAATGTCTTTGGTTTCTTTCTTTCACAAACAAAAGGTCTCACCTTTTATCAGTGATGGATTTCAGTAAGAAGCTATTGTAAAATCAGCATCTTGTAGAAAACAAAACTTAAAAAAAATATATATAAATATAGCACAAATGTAATTTTAATACAGAGCTATTGTTAGTTGGTCATGTTCCACTTAAAGGGACACTAAACCCATTTTTCTCTTATTTAATGATTCAGATAGAGCATGCAAATTTAAGCAACTTTCTAATTTACTCCTATTATAAATCTTTCTTCGTTCTCTTGCTATCTTTAGTTAAAAAGCAGGGATTTAAAGCTTAGGAGCAGGCCCATTTTAGGTTCAGCAACCTGTATAGCGCTTGCTAATTGGTGGCTACAATTAGCAAACCAATAAGCAAGCGTAACCCAGGTTCTCAACCAAAAATGGGGCGGATCTTAAGCTTTACATTCCTGCTTTTTAAATAAAGATATCAAGAGAACGAAGAAAAATTGATGATAGGAGTAAATTAGAAAGTTGCTTAAAATTGCATGCTCTATCTGAATTATGGGAAAAAAAATGGGTTTAGTATCCCTTTAATGTTGATGACCCAAGTCCACAAGGCCAAAATATCAGGTCAAACACGTACACAGAATAAATACTCTTTGATAGCACTATATTAAAAAAATTATTGCGTCATGTGTGTCCAGTTTCATTAACCTGTACTAAACGAGTTACCAGCGGTTAAAGTCTGCGTCAAAGTTCACATTCGTTTATACAAATGTTGGCTCATATACTGAACATTATCTGCCTCCAATTAAATAGTAAGAAACCACAAAGCAACTATTTCAATTTTACAATGTACTTTTCAAATATTTGGCCCATTTTCAAATAAAAAAATGTTGAGGTAGATGATGAGAGGCAGCATTTGTGCAGTTCTGAGGGTAGTTAGGGTATTTCAGAAACAGGGCTGGTTATCTATGGAAAGAGTTGTGATGGCCAGAAGGTGTGGTTGGACATCCTGGAGTCTAGATTTGAGCAGTAGACTCAAATCAATTGACTCAGACTCAAGTTACTTCCATGACTCGACTTGGACTTGACTCGCAATGGATAGAGATAAATTATGTAATGGAAGACAAGGGGTTAACTCTGCTTAAAGGGACATAAAACCTAAACCATTTTCTTTCATGATTCAGATAGAGGATACAATTTTAAACAACTTTCAAATTTACTTCTATTATCAAATTTTCTTAGTTTTCTCGTTATGTTGAAAAGCAGAGAGGTAAGCTCAGGAGAGTGCACGTGTCTGCAACACTACATGGCAGCAGTTTTGCAACAATGTTATACATTAGCAAGAGCACTAGAGGCCAGCACTATTTCCTGTCATGTAGTGCTGCAGACATGTGCATGCTACTAACCTAGGTATCCCTTCAACAAAAAATAGCATGAGAACAAAGCAAACTTGATAACAGAAGTAAATTAGAAACTTTTATTAAAATGATCGTCTCTATCTGAATAATTAAATTAACATTTTGGGTGTTATGTACCTTTATTATGCAACCAACAAGGGGTTAACAACTGTTCTGTGTGGTTCACAATGGGAAAACGCTGTTCAGTATTTAGTCGGGAATCGTATTCCTCTGTATGTGGTTCTTAATGGGTTAAGACTTCTCTTTATGTTTGACAAGTCAGGATTGCTGCGTTTGTGGTTGACAAGGTGTCACCAGTGCTGAAGCGCTGAATGGTGGTAACAATTATCAGTCTATGTTTGACAAGGGATTAACACTTCTCTGGTTGTTGATAGTAATGGGTTAACAGTGCTTTATATGGCTGACAAGTTGTTTAAAGGAACAGTAAACACATTCTAATAAGAAGACGTTTCTGCTGTGTTGTTATAGAATAGCATTTTAAAGGGACACTGAACCCATATTTTTTTCTTTCGTGATAGAGCATGCAATTTTAAGCAACTTTCTAATTTACTCCTATTATCAATTTTTCTTCATTTTCTTGGTATCTTTATTTGAAATGCAAGAATGTAAGTTTAGATGCCGGCCCATTTTTGGTGAACAACCTGGGTTGTTCTTGCTGATTGGTGGATAAAGTCATCCACCAATAAAAAAGTGCTGTCCAGAGTATTGAACCAAAAAAGTTTAGATGCCTTCTTTTTCAAATAAAGATAGCAAGAGAACGAAGAAAATGTTATAATAGGAGTAAATTAGAAAGTTGCTTAAAATTGCATGCTCTACGACTTCCGGTGGGCGGGCGCCGCGGTCGGCAGCAGGTGAATTGAGCTCCGCTCGGAACCTACATGAAAACTTTTAAAAAGTGACCTGGAACACTTGTTTTCACCCTGAATCTACTTCTTGCCTGCCCTGCTGCTGACCGGGTGCCCACTGAAAAATCCTTGGCAGATACAGCTGCCCGGAGCGGAGGGATCGCTAGGTCTGGGACCCCCTCTGTCTTTTTCAGGAGAGCTAACATCGCTCCACCACTGTGACCCGCCGCTTGGGCTGCTAAACACCGGGACACAGATCGCAGCTAAGGGGTAATACCTGACCCCCGGAATACCACTAGAAGCCGGCCTGCAACCATCTGAGCCGACATCCTCCCGGACCGGGTGAGAACATCTCCTCTCTGACGAGCAGCCATCTTGGCCCCACGTGGCATACCCCCATCCTGAATTGAGGAAAAACCGCTCACTTTGCAACAACCAGGGATCGCGGCAGTTGCCGACACTGACACCGGGCTACCTCACATCACCCCCCAGACTGCTCAATAGGGTCTGGTGAAAGGGACTCACGCCGCAGATCGCCTCCGCCACGGAACTGCTCTTTTGGCGCGAAACGGCGCGGCTCCTTCTCGAGGGGCCCCATCTTGCAGCAGACGCCAAACAGGAGCCACAGGACCCACCGGGGGTAAGCCTATTTACTTTGCCCTAACTGAAGGCCCCCTACTCAGTGCCGGACACACCCGCTCCACCTAAGGCCCATCCATAAATGACCAGCTCTCCTATTTCTTCCCTCTGGGGACACTAATCACTGGGAGGCCTCGGGTTCACATTAGCAGGGTTGGCAGCCCACGCTCCTCCGGGACACTGCAAATACCGCTAGACCTGATCCCAACTCCTACAGAGCCTCTTATTAAACTAAACTAATAGAGCCTACCTAACATGCTAGGCCTCCTTTAAACTGCATAGCCTCCTATCACCCTTCAGCAGCTTTGAGGCAGAACTGACCCGGCGATCCCAGATTCTTGGCTGTGGAGCTTACTGCCATTTGTTTTATTGAGCTGCACACATTTCTATTCTTAGGATACTGAATGTGGGGCCACCTAGCTGCAAAACCACCACATTTGTTTCTCTGTGGAGCCTGCTGTACAGAACCTGAAATATTGCACTGCTACTAAATTCTGTTCATAATCCTTTTCTTTTTTTTTCCTCCCTAGTAACCAGAGCATACTGTTGTGCTTATTCAGACCTTGTGTATATTTGTCTGCATACACTGTGTGGGTTTTTGAAACTCAAATTTTAGATTTTGACATTGCTCACATTGGCACTTAACCACACAGCCACCTGTTTCATTGAACTGCACATACAAGGACTCTTGGCCTCCTATCCTTAGGATACTGAATGTGTGGACACCTTGCTGCAGGCCACCACATTTGCTTCTCTGTGGAGCTTGCTGTATAGAACCTGAAATTTTGTACTGCTAATAATTTCTGTTCATAACCCTTTTCTCTCCCCAGTAACCAGAGTACTCTGCTGTGATTATTCTGACCTTGTGAATGTTTGTCTGTATACACTGTGTTGGTTTTCGAAACTTAAATCTCAGATTTTGACATTGTTCACATTGGCACTTAACCATTCATACTTTATTTCATTCAGGCTAGACATGCTCAGGGGTGTTGTTTCTTGCGAGATTTGACTGCCTGATTGTGATTTAGTGCCCCTGCTGGCGAGGTATACAACTGAATTTTATCCAAGTTTAACACTGCTCCCCGATATTGCCCTTCGATCACTACCCATCTATCTCATATCTTTCATTGGTTTATGGAGAAATACCTAACTAACACACCAATGGCGAGTCGCAATAAAGCTAATGACCGCCGTCTCAGGGCTACAAATGATCCCACTACACAAGGCCACAGTTCTGATTTTCCACTAGAAGGCGAATTATTAGATACACACCCCATTGTCAAACAAATTACCATGCTCTTTATGCCTAAAATTGACAACCTTCAAAGGGGAGTAGACACCCTAGCGGGTGAGGTTAAACAGTTTTCCACCAGGATGGGGGAGGCAGAGGGTAGAATTTCAGACCTGGAGGACTCTAATGTCACCACCACTCATAAGATAGAGCAGCTAGAGAGACAAACCGCAACCCTCCAATCAAAAATAGATGATCTAGAAAATAGATCGAGGCGCAATAACATGCGTCTCCTTGGCCTTCCCGAATCCATCAAACAATCCGATCTAATTCATTTCGTTGAAAATACCCTGCCGTCTCTGTTAAAACTTTCTCCTAAAGACTTAATTGGAGGAGTGGAGAGGGCACATAGAGTGGGCCTGGGAAGGGGGGGCCAGGACCCGGCACAACCCCGTCCCATAATGATAAAGTTCTTACATTTTCAGACCAAAACAGCCATCCTGAGAGCTTACAGGAAATTGCATGAGCTGGTGTTTGAGAATGCGAGATTGCTGTTGTTTCAGGATTACTCTGCGGATCTCATGAGACGCCGCAGAGAGTTCGCGCCTCTCTGCTCTCGACTGCATAGGGAGGGCAGACAAGCGTATCTTTTATACCCTGCCAGACTCAAACTGGTTACCCCCAGGGGCCTTAGATTCTTTGATTCCCCAACAGCCGCCCAGGAGTTCCTTGATAACTATGAACCCCCTGTACGCAGCCCCACGCGTAGCCCAGTGAGACAGATGAGAGAAGGTGAGGGCTGAATGGCTCTGATAGATTCATATTTACTGTATTTAAATCCTTATACCTAATTACTACATCTACAATCTAACACTATGGCTGGAATGGTATTGACGCTGATCCAGTTGACTGTATTACTACTGAGCCTTTCCCTGGGGAAAAATCTTGAGCGGGCTGGGGTCCCTGGTCCTGGTCCCCCTAGTGAGCTGCGGGAGGGTGAGATGCAGTGTAGGCCCCAGTTGAAGAATAGGGAGGGTCGACTAGGGTGTTCCCCCCTCACTCAGTTCTGCCTGAAATGTTTTGAACTTTTTGTTATACTTACCTCTTGGAAACCACCTCCATTCAGATTCCAGTATAAAGAACACTGTTTTTGTCTCAATATATTTCCTACTTTTAATTATGTTAAAACTAAATCTCTGCCATGGAATCCAAGGGTAAAACTGTTCTATGAGGACCACTTTGAGTCCCTTGTTAGAGTTACCGTGTTTGTACTTCTGTTATTTATGCATAAATCTAAAGGTAAATGTCCTTGTTGCAACACGCCACCTTCTAGTGGTTATGTTTTGAGTTGTGGGTTAGAATGGTTTTCAATGACAATCATATACTCTTCTTTACAGTGTAGCAGTCATGGTACACTAAAGGTGAAATTCCACTTGGCGAGGTCTGGCGAGGGATTGGTGTGCTGTGAGGCTGAACCGGGAGTCTTGCCGCGCACCATGGGAGGTCACCAAAGTATGAGGTGTGAACTTCCTCTCCCCCCTTTTTTTTTTTTTTTTTTTTTTTTTCTTCTTTTTCTCTCCCCCCTCCTCCCCTCTCCCTCTCTTTCGTTCCCCCCCTTCCCTCCTTCATGATTATGCTCTTATCCTCTCTCTGATGTCTCTCCTTTGCACTTACTATTCCGTATGCACTGTACACTTCCTTGCCATACATGTAGTCTCCACCTCAGGATCATTGATAGTAGTAAACATTTAATCTGTACTCTTGGAACGTAGGGGGAATTCATTCCCCCATCAAGAGAAAATCGATCCTAACACACCTCAGGAAAAAAAGAGCGGAGATTGTGTTTCTACAAGAGACACACCTCTCGGACTTGGAACACAGTAAACTACAGACTGACTGGGTGGGTAGAGTAGAGTATGCCTCATACAAGTCAGCTAGCAGAGGAGTGGCCATACTCTTTGGTAAACAATTGAACTATGAAGTTCTGGAAACACTTAAAGACCCTGAAGGTAGATTCATTGTCGCAAAGATTCGCACCTCAGACAACATCTACACACTATGTAACATCTATGCCCCTAATCAAAAAGATAGAAAATTCTGGGACTCCATACTGACAACACTCATTCCCTTTCTAGGGACTCATATCATTCTAGGAGGGGATTTCAATCTGGCCCCAAACCCTCACTGTGATAGGCTTAAAGACCCCAACAGATGCACAGAGAGAAGCCTGCCTAGGGTATCAGATAAATTTGAGAGAGATGTGTTTGGAGGCTTATCCACCTCCCTTGATATCTCAGACATTTGGCGACAGCTTAATCCGGATGGTAGGGATTACACTTGCGTATCCTGGGCCACACCCTCTATGTCGCGCATTGATCTCTTCATGATCTCAAACTCTCTAATCACCCGAGTCATCGATACTAAAATAGGCGAGATTATTGTCTCTGACCACGCCCCCATAGCTCTTTTTTTGGATATAACTCCCAGGGTTGGCAACAGACGCACTCTACGCTTCCCGAGATATCTTGTAACATCCCAGGAATTCCAAGCCTACCTAACGCATTGTTGGGATGATTACAAGGCAAATAATATCCAACACATACATACTCCAGAACTTTTCTGGACTACGGCCAAAGCGGTGCTCTCGGGTGATATTATCGCTTACCTAGCCCGGAGAAAGAAACAATGTCTAGAAAAGGTTGTTAACTTGAGGAACAACCTTGCAGAGGCCTACCACGAATATTGTTCTACCCCCTCCAACGATTCCTACCATAAATATGTTGGTACCAAAACAGAATACGATGCGCTTCTGGCGCACCAGGCCTCGCAAGCGCTCCTCCGGACTCGCGGTAAATACTATCGCTATGGGGACAAATCCGGGAAGCTTTTGGCTGCCCTAGTGAAGCTCAATAACTCCTCCAGACACATTGCTGCTTTAAGAGCGGGTGGCAGAGTGCTCAAAGACTCCAATCAAATAGCGGAGGCTTTTGCCTCCTATTACTCTACCCTTTACGCAAGTGAGCTCCCCTCGGGAAACGAAGTGAGAGACAGATTCTGGGAATCTGTTGAGCTCCCAAAAATCTCAGAGGAGCAATTAAATAAACTGAATGCTCCGATAGCGAGGGACGAGGTTGAGAGAACCATCATGGCCATGTCTCTGGGCAAGGCGCCAGGTCCGGATGGATTGCCTATCGAATTTTATCGATTACTTAAGTCACAGGTCACTCCCTCTCTTGTGGATCTATTCTCTATCTACCTTAGAGAGGAGTCGGCACCCTCCCCAGAATTTGTATCGGCCTCCATCACTTTGATTCATAAAGAAGGGAAGGACTGCCTGTTACCCGAATCTTATAGACCGATATCCCTGCTAAACGCGGACTATAAGATCCTTACTAAATTGTTCGCCGAGAGACTTAAGTTCATTCTACCCACTATCATCCATGAAGATCAGACTGGCTTCATGCATGCGCGCTCTTCAGTAGTTAACGTACGCAGGGTCCTACAGATAACTCAATTCTTCTGGCCTGGCTCGAGGAAAAAAGCGGAGACAGCTGACTCGGAGGCCTTCCTGCTGTCGCTTGACGCAGAGAAGGCCTTTGATCGGGTGGAATGGGACCACCTTCTCCACACTATGTCCCAAGCCAACTTCTCTGGTCCCTTTCTCACTCTCATCAAAAATCTCTACCACTCGCCCACGGCTAATGTGATTGTTAACAATGTCTTCTCGCCTGATTTCCAGCTACACAGGGGCACAAGACAGGGGTGCCCCCTGTCGCCCCTACTCTTTAATATAGCGTTAGAACCCCTGGCCGTTAAACTGCGACAGACCTTCCCGGGTGTGGATATAGCAGGATCTCCACAGCATTTGGCACTATATGCCGATGATATGCTCCTCTTTGTACAGGACCCTCAAAGACACCTGCCTAATATCATGAATGATCTTGAGAATTTTGGCCTATTCTCGGGTTATAGAATAAACGTACAAAAGTCGGAGATCCTTTGGCTAAACAGGAAAACCACCCCTGGGGTGAACTACCCCTTTACAATAGCCAAACATAATATTACCTACCTCGGTATTAAGATTTCAGCCAACCCCAATAGGCTATATGCTGACAACTTAACCCCCATTTGCGCTAAACTTCAAGCCCAAATGAACAGTTGGAGATCCCTACCATTATCGTTGACGGGTAGAATTGCCCTGCTTAAAATGGTGGTGCTCCCCCGGGTTTTATACCCACTTCTAATGCTTCCCCTACTCTTGAGCAAAGCTGATCTCAAGCTTCTAAACTCTGCAACAAGAGAGTTCATCTGGCAAGGGAAAAAATCGCGGATCTCGAGGGAAAAACTTACTATGACATTCCTTAATGGAGGCTTAGCACTCCCTGATTTCCGGCTTTACAATTGGGCCGCTCTGATTCGTCTGGTAGTGGATTGGCAGGTAGGCACCCATCACTTCTGTCATCCAGATCTGGAGCAGGCAGTGCTGGGGGACATTTCCCTGGCCTACCTTCCGCATCTTGCAAGCATGAAGGCCTTGAAGAACCTGGGTCTCAACGCTTTATTCAGCGACCCCCTGAAGGCCTGGCTCCTTGCCCACAAATATCTAGGCAAAACCTGCCACGCTTCGCCTTATCTTCCTATCAGGAGTAACCCAGATTTTCCGACAGGATCTGACACCCAGCCTTTCAGGATGTGGGAGGCGAAGGGGATAAAATCTCTCAAGCCTCTCCTTGATCCGCTAACAAAAACTTTCACGACATTTGGGGCCCTACAGAGGGACTATGGCTTGCCAAGAACTCACTTTTACGCATTCCTCCAGATACGCCACTATGCTGGGACACTGGTCAGAGACACAACAGATTTTTGGGAGGGATCCCCTTTCCGCCTCACTCAATCACTATATGCCATGGGCAGGTTTTCTCTCTCAGAAATATATCAAACCCTATTGCAACGCCATCTCCCAAAGTTACAACCATCTATACAGACAGGCTGGATTAGAGAGGGACTGGGAGAGACTACATGGGTGGAAATTAAGAATAGTATGGAAAAAAACAGGAAAGCAACCCTTTCAGCCACGCTTAGAGAATCCCAAGTACGCTTCTTACATAGGGCATACTTCACACCCAGAGTTATGGCCAAGTGGATTCCCACCCATACAAATAAATGCTCTAAATGCTCACTAGATAACCCTAATCTCCTCCACTATGTATGGGAGTGCCCTCCGGTCAGGCAATATTGGGGTAAAATCCAGTTTTGGCTGAAACAAAAACTCCAGATACAGCTTGAGATACGCCCCGAAACCATCATATTCCTATGCTGGGATGACCGACACAAACAACATGACTCAGTACTGAGCTTAATCATGCTAATGGCTAGGAAACACATATTGAAACACTGGATTAACAACACTGGCCCCTCATTTAAAGGCTTTAAGAACCTTTTACAATCCCAATTATTCATTGAGCAAATGGACGTCAGGATAGATGTACAGAACAGATTGAGCCTATTCCTACGTAAGTGGCGCAGATTAATTCTCACCTTTGAACTGGAAATACAGAGGCTCATTCTCAAGCCATTTAAAGACTCTGTGATTTTTATGGAAAGCACTTTAAGGGGTGACTGGGCTCACCTGCTTCAGGAGCATGGTTAGTGGCTTAGCTTTAGGCCCCGCATCGTGCTCCACACGCACCCGCATCTCATCCTCCAAACCATCGCGCTCACCCCTTTACACCACCTCCCCCCTCTTTCCCTCCTCCCCCCAACCCCCTTCTCTCTCTTTTTTTTTTTTTTTTTTTTTTTTTTTTTTTTTTCACCCTCTGCCAGGCCTCGACCTCGACCGGCCCCACAGTAGGGCCTTAAGTGGTTTAGTAATAGTTTAGTTTATTTTTTCTTTTTTCTTTTTTTAGCTATTAAGTTAGTGTATTTAGGAACGTTTTGGTTTTAAAAAAAATACTTTAAAATGCCTGGGGATGGCAGACACGTACAGAGGTAACTTTTATACTCACTTGTAGATCAATGACTGGCGGAAATGTCAATATGTATCAGTGAATAACACTCCTCATGATTATGTTTACTCCTGCTATTGTTATATACTGTAATCTTACCTATTAATTGTAAATTGTACATTGAATCTATGTATCCTCTGTGCGTTCTGTTTTTGCTCTCCCTAATAAAAAATGATATTTTAAAAAAAAAAATTGCATGCTCTATCAGAATCATGAAAGAAAAAAAAAATTGGGTTCAGTGTCCCTTTAACTAAGTCTAAACAGTTTTAAACCAAATTAACACCTGCAATTGTTTTTCAATAATCAACCTTCACCCACCTTTTGTGGAGGAGCCAATACGGATTGAGTTTGCAGTTATCATTGCTATCCACTGTCATTTTGTTAGTATAATGTACATTGTTTAACAGTTGTTAAATAAATTAGGGAAAGTTATGTAGCAAGATTAGCCTGGAGCAGTCAGGGTGCAAGGTTAGAGAATAGAAAAAAACACACACAATTAAAGCTCAATTACAGAGGGCAAAATAAATAATGAAAATGTATTGCAAAGTTGTTTCATTAGCAATAACTAAACATTTTATATAAAAATCTCAAGGTCTTTACAGTACTTTTATCACCACTCATTATGTGGCTGACAAGGTGTTACCAATGCTATGAGTATGTTGCTGACTAGGGGTAACGTAGTTCTACATGTTCACAACACAGCTGTATGTATGGCTTGTAATGGGTTAACAATGTTCAGTATGACTGACAATGGATTTAATACAGCGGTTAACAAATCTGTTTAAAAAATTAAGGAAACAGTGAAAATATTTAGTAGCCAGACAGTGGTATTTGTTTATAGATATATGGAGAAAAACACCAAAAGCTAGTACCCAGGGGTACAATTCTAGGAGCCAGTGGCTTCCTGGCTCCTGGATTTGTCAAGACCTGGCTTAGAATATTTTTAACAATCTATTATTAATAGGTTATTAGTGAATATATATATATATATATATATATATATATATATATATATATATATATATATATATACACATACAGTGGGGCAAAAAAGTATTTAGTCAGCCACCAATTGTGCAAGTTCTCCCACTTAAGAAGATGAGAGAGGCCTGTAATTTTCATCATAGGTATACCTTAACTATGAGAGACAAAATGTGGAAACAAATCCAGACAATCACTTTGTCTGATTTGAAAAGAATTTATTTGCATATTATGGTGGAAAATAAGTATTTGGTCACCTACAAACAAGCAAGATTTCTGGCTCTCACAGACCTGTATCTTCTTCTTTAAGAAGTTCCTCTGTCCTCCACTCATTACCTGTATTAATGGCACCTGTTTGAACTGGCTATCAGTATAAAAGACACCTGTCCACAACCTCAAACAGTCACACTCCAAACTCCACTATGGTGAAGACCAAAGAGCTGTCGAAGGACACTAGAAACAAAATTGTAGACCTGCACCAGGCTGGGAAGACTGAATCTGCAATAGGCAAGCAGCTTGGTGTGAAGAAATCAACTGTGGGAGCAATAATTAGAAAATGGAAGACATACAAGACCACTGATAATCTCCCTTGATCTGGGGCTCCACGCAAGATCTCACCCCGTGGGGTCAAAATGATCACAAGAACAGTGAGCAAACATCCCAGAACCACATGGGGTCCTAGTGAATGACCTGCAGAGAGCTGGGACCAATGTAACAAAGGCTACCATCAGTAACACACTACGCCGCCATGGACTCAGATCCTGCAGTGCCAGACGTGTCCCCCTGCTTAAACCAGTACATGTCCGGGCCCATCTGAAGTATGCTAAAGAGCATTTGGATGATCCAGAAGCGGATTCGGAGAATGTCATATGGTCAGATGAAACTAAAGTAGAACTGTTTGGTAGAAACACAACTCGTCGTGTTTGGAGGAGAGAGAATGCTGAGTTGCAACCAAAGAACACCATACCTACTATGAAGCATGGGGGTGGCAACATCATGCTTTGGGGCTGTTTCTCTGCAAAGGGAACATGACGAATGATCCGTGTACATGAAAGAATAAATGGGGCCATGTATCGTGAGATTTTGAGTGCAAACCTCCTTCCATCAGCAAGGGCATTGAAGATGAAACGTGGCTGGGTCTTTCAGCATGACAATGGTCCCAAGCACACCGCCCGGGTAACGAAGGAGTGGCTTCGTAAGAAGCATTTCAAGGTCCTGGAGTGGCCTAGCCAGTCTCCAGATCTCAACCCCATAGAAAACCTTTGGAGGGAGTTGAAAGTCTGTGTTGTCCAGCGACAGCCCCAAAACATCACTGCTCTAGAGGAAATATGTGTGCAGGAATGGGCCAACATACCAGCAACAGTGTGTGACAACCTTGTGATGACCTCTGTCATTGCCAACAAAGGATATATAACAAAGTATTGAGCTGAACTTTTGATATTGACCAAATACTTATTTTCCACCATAATATGCAAATAAATTATTTACAAATCAGACAATGTGATTGTCTGGATTTGTTTCCACATTTTGTCTCTCATAGTTGAGGTATACCTATTATGAAACTTGCACAATTGGTGGCTGACTAAATACTTTTTTGCCCCACTGTATATATATATATATATATATATATATATATATATATATATATATATATATATATATATATATATATATATATATATATATATATGTCTGGCACAGTGTGAAAAAGGAAGGAGTTTAGTTTAGTTCAGTTGTGAGACATCCTGAGCATTGATAACCCCAATCACCAACATACTGAGCAGTTTAACCCCTAGTCAGTCATATAGAGAAGGGTTACTCCTTTTCAAGACACATAAAAAGAAGATTCCTTGTCCTGATCATATAGCTGTGCTTCCCCCCTGTGATTTAAATACTGAGCACTAATAACCTATTAATAATAGATTGTTAAAAATATTCTAAGCCAGGTCTTGACAAATCCAGGAGCCAGGAAGCCACTGGCTCCTAGGGTTGCCACCTCGGGCATGTTTTCCTGGACACTTATGAGTTACACATACTGCAGGGTGTTCAAAGGGGAACATGAATTGCACCCCTGGACAACACACAAATAGTGATCCTGGACAGCACTATTCATGTGTCTCCCTGCCTATCCTGCAGCAAGTGTCCAGGAAAACATGGCTGAGGTGGCAACCCTAGATATATATATATATATATATATATATATATATATATATATATATATACATACCCCCCAACTGTCCCGATTTTCGCAGGACAGTCCCAATTTTAGGGGTCTGTCCCGCTGTCCCTGGTTTCTAGCCATCTGTCCCGCATTGCCCCATGCCTTAAAACATTTTTTTTATTATTATTTTTTTTATTCTATTGGGCACATACTCAAAAGCAGCTGGCTTTTCTCTCAAAGGGTTATATACTGGTTCGATTCTTTGTGGAAAATGAATGGTGTTTGGGTAAGAAGGCTGTATACCCTCTGACCTCAGGTAATAGTGACCTCTCTAACCTACCTCTGGTAGTGATGACGTCTAACCCCTGGTGATAATAATAGCATGCCTTCAGTTTTATACGATGATCAGTACTAACACCAGGGTAACGAACAGTGGCAGCCTCAGACTGCCAGCTAATGTGCTTGCCAACCCCAGGACCCCAGACAATGAGTTACAGATACCCATATATGATGTAGTGTGTGTCTATCTGTATCTATAAGTGTGTATGTGTGTGTGTGTCTGCATGTATAAGTGTAAGCTTTGTAGTGTGTGTGTGTATGTGTGTGTATCTGCATGCTTAAGTGTATGCTATGTAGTGTGTGTCTGCATGTATAAATGTTAGCTATGAAGTGTGTGTATCTGCATGTATAAGTGTATGCTATGTAGTGTGTGTATTTCTGTATGTGTAAGTGTATGTTGTGTGTGTATCTGCATGTATAAGTGTATGCTATGTAGTGTGTGTGTGTATCTGCATGTATAAGTGTATGTTATGTAGTGTGTGTGTATCTGCATGTATAAGTGTATGCTATGTAGTGTGTATGTGTGTATCTGCATGTATACGTGTATGCTATGTAGTGTGTGTGTATCTGCATGTATAAGTGCATGCTATGTAGTGTGTGTGTATCTGTATGTATAAGTGTATGCTATGTAGTGTGTGTGTATCTGCATGTGTAAGTGTATGCAATGTAGTGTGTGTGTGTGTATCTGAATGTATAAGTGCATGATATGTAGTGTGTGTGTATCTGCATGTGTAAGTGTATGCTATGTAGTGTGTGTGTATCTGCATGTGTAAGTGTATGCTATGTAGTGTGTGTGTATCTGCATGTGTAAGTATAAGCTATGTAGTGTGTGTGTATCTGCATGTGTAAGTATATGCTATGTAGTGTGTGTGTATGTGCATATGTAAGTGTATGCTATGTAGTGTGTTACTGTGCATTTTTGCTAACTTTAAAGGCCAGAATCTAGAATATTAATGGGGAATGTAGAGAGCAGTTTTAAAGAATCTATTATTAAATGTCCAATTAAGATAAAAATATTTAGCACTGTCTCTGCAAAGGTTAATTAAACACAGAGCTCACATAGCTATACCAGTGGTTTGAGCTTGTGTTTGATTTGCTGCCTAAGAGTATTGAAAGATATGACTTTATTTAGAATTTTATTTATATTACTTTGGTCTTATGATTTTTTAAGCCCCGCCCCTGTTGCTGCCCACCACATTTCAAATTTTAGCCGCAGGGGGGGTCCCTCTTTTGAATTTTGAAATGTTGGGAGGTATATATATATATATTGAAAACATTAAAATACACAGCACCAATATCAATGACTCTTTGCTATATATAGATTTATTTACAAAATTAAGATGTTGCAGCATATGTGTAAACACATAAAAACAAGCATAAAAACAAATAAGCAGTTTGTTATAAACTAATCCAGACACACCTTGAGGAAGGGGGAGGAGCTAATTCAGACATACATGAGGAAGGGGAGGAGCCCTGAAATGCGTATTAAGGATTAATGAACCTGGCCAGACAAGTGATTGTATTGTCCTTTATCAATCTATTGCTTTTCTATTGATCTGTCAATCTAGTATTGTGACAAACTGCTTATTCGTTTTCATGTTTGTTTTTATGTGTATACACCTAAACTGTGACATCTTAATTTTGTAAATAAATCTCTATATTGCAAAGAGTCCTTGATATTGGTGCTGTCTATTATAATGTTTTTAATTAATGATTTTTGTAGGTAAGATATCAGTGATAAACAGGAACTACTACATTATACAAATTATATATTTTTTTTATAAATAAGGCGCTTTCATTTGTTTAAACAATTATATATATATATATATATATATATATATATATATATATATATATACACCACACACACATATATATACATACAGTTGTATGCAAAAGTTTAGGCACCCCTGACAATTTCCATGGTTTTCATTTATAAATAATTGGGTGTTTGGATCAGCAAATTCATTTTGATCTATCAAATAACTGAAGGACACAGTAATATTTCAGTAGTGAAATTAGGTTTATTAGATTAACAGAAAATGTGCATTATGCATCCAAACTAAATTAGACAGGTGCATAAATTTGGGCACCCCAACAGAAATATTGCATCAATATTTAGTAGAGCCTCCTTTAGCAGAAATAACAGCCTCTAGACGCTTCCTATAGCCTGTAATGAGTGTCTGGATTCTGGATGAAGGTATTTTGGACCATTCCTCCTTGCAAAACATCTCAAGTTCAAATAGGTTTGATGGTTGCTGAGCATGGAGAGCCCACTTCAAATCACCCCACAGATTAACAATGATATTCAGGTCTGGGGACTGGGATGTCCATTCCAGAACATTGTACTTGTTCCTCTGCATAAATGCCAGAGTAGATTTCAAGCAGTGTTTTGGGTTGTTGTCTTGTTGAAATATCCAGCCCCAGCGTAACTTCAACTTTGTGACTGATTCCTCAACATTATTCTCAAGTATCTGCTGATATTGAGTGGAATCCATGCTACCCTCAACTTTAACAATATTCCCATGTACTGACACTGGCCACACAGCCCCATAGCATGATGGAACATCCACCAAATTTTTCTGTGGGTAGCAAGTGTTTGTCTAGGAACGCTGTCTTCGTTTGCCGCCATGCATAACCCCCCTTGTTATGACCAAATAACTCAATCTTTTTTTCATGAGTCCACAGCACCTTCTTCCAAAATGAAGCTGGCTTGTCCAAATGTGCATTTGCATACCTCAAGCGACTTTGTTTGTGGCGTGTGTGCAGAAAGGCTTCTTCCGCATCACTCTCTCATACAGCTTCTCCTTGTGCAAAGTGCACTGAATTGTTGAACGATGCACAGTGACACCATCTTCAAGATGATGTTGTAGGTCTTTGGAAGTGGTCTGTGGGCTGTTTTTGACCGTTCTCACCATCCTTTGCCTTTGCCTCTCCGATATTTTACTTGGCCTGCCACTTCTTTCATTAACAAGAACTGTGCCTGTGGTCTTCCATTTCCTCACTATATTCCTTACAGTGGTTTCTGACAGCTTAAATCTCTGCAATAGCTTTTTGTAGCATTCCCCTAAACCATAATGTTGAACAATCTTTGTTTTCAGGTCATTTGAGAGTTGTTTTGTGGCCCCCATGTTGCCACTGTTCAGAGTAGAGTCAACGAGAACAACTTACAATTGGCCACCTTAAATACCTTTTTCTCATGATTGGATGCACCTGTCTATGATGTTCAAGGCTTAATGGGCTCACCAAACCAATTGTGTGTTCCAATTAATCATTGCTAGGTAGTTACAGGTATTCAAATCAACAACATGACAAGGGTGCCCCAATTTATGCACCTGTCTAATTTTGTTTTGATGCATATTGCACATTTTCTTTTAATCCAATAAACCTAATTTCACTACTGAAATATTACTGTGTATTTCAGTTATTTGATAGATCAAAATGAAATTGCTGATCCAAACACCCAATTATTTATAAACAAAAATCATGGAAATTGTAAGGGGTGCCTAAACTTTTGCATACAACTGTATATATGTGTGTGTGTGTATATATGTGTGTGTGTATATGTATATACCGGTATATAAATATATATATTTATATATATGTATATATAAATAAATGTATGTATCTATGTCTGTGTGTGTATATATATATATATATATATATATATATATATAAATATGTATATATATATATATATATAAATATGTATATATATATATATATATATGTATTTATATATATATATATATATAAATAAATAAATAAATGTATGTATGTACGTGTATATGTGTCTATGTATGTATATATATATATATATATATATATATATATATATATATATATATATATATACATTTTTTTTTATTATTTTGTTGTTGAAAATTTTGTCTTTCAAATTGGTTTCATTTTTTTAAACTATTGATGTCATACTCATGAGTCATGGGTGTGTGGTTACCAGAATGTACCCTACAGCTTTTTTGTGTGTGAATGATGAGTTTAGTGGTTCTCTAATTTTGTGAATCTTTTGCTAAAAAGACATGTACTGCTTGTGAACAGCTAGGAAATACACCTGGGCATGTTTAATCCCTGTGCACTAAAACATTATTTACTAACAAAATGATCTAACAAATTAGATACTTTTACTAATGCCATATAATATTCCATTAAATGCATAAACATTGTTTTTAAGTTGATTTTTTTAAAGCCTATTGCATGAGTCTCTTACAGTCAACATGACAGGAGAAATGATTGAGTTTAAGGCTGTGTCCTTGGCATTGTGGCAAATGTTTTGCTGCCAATATTTTTTTCTACTTCATGCTGAGCCAACCAGTGGAATTGTTAAATGAAATGTCATTACTTCCCACAATCAATAATTAAGTTTAGGAATGTGGTATCAAGGGGATATAGGAATAATTTCATTTTAGGTCAAAACAACACTCCATGGTGTGACATATTTGTGATATAATTGGGGGAACTGCTTTATTATTTAAGTAAACCAATACCAAGGTCATGAGGACAATTAGGTTAAAGGGATAGTAAAGTCCAAATTAAACATCATGATTCAGATAGGGCATGCAATTTTAAACAACTTTTTAATTTACTTTTATAATTAAATTTGCTTCGCTCTCTTGGTATTCTTAGTTGAAAGCTAAACCTAGGTAGGCTCATATGCTAATATCTAAGCCCTTGAAGGCCGCCTCTTATTTGAATGCATGTGGAAAAAAATCACAGCTAGAGGGCATTAGTTAATGTGTTTCATATTAAAAAAAACATTGTGCTCACACACAAGAAGTTATTTAAGAGTCAGCACTAGTTGCCTGAAATACAAGTCTGTCAAAAGATCTCAGATAAGGCAGAAGTTTAGATATGAGGTAATTACATATGTAAAAATCATATTTCTATAACAGTGTTGGTTATGCAAACTGGAGAATGGTAAATAAAGGGATTATCTATCTTTTTAAACAATAAAAAAAAAATGTGTTTACTATTCCTTTAAATTTTAAGTAAAAGTGCAATCAATTGATGATTCTTTGTTCTAACCAGACTATCAGGATGCTTTTTCCCTTTAATATGCTGCACAAATAACTTAGCAAGTCAATGTATAAATCTTTCAATTTTAACTCTACTTTTTAACTCTCTTAAAGGGATACTGAACCCAAATTTTCTCTTTCATGATTCAGATAGAGCATGCAATTTTAAGCAACTTTTTAAATTACTTCAATTATCAATTTTTCTTTGTTCTCTTGCTATTATTATATTATTATTATTATTATCATTTATTTGTATAGCGCCGCCAAATTCCGTAGCGCTGGGTACAGTGATAGGGGTATACAATGACAAAGATTTGTGATAAAATACAAAACATAACAAAACTAAATGAATCTAGCACAGGAGGAAGAGGGCCCTGCTCCGGAGAGCTCGCAGTCTACAGGTTTAGGGTGCAGAGACATAAGGTTGGGGTAGCTTGTTACATCGGTTGTATTTGCAGCAGTGAGTCAGGCAGTTCATGTACATGTATTAGTTTGGTTCGGATGCGGGATGGAGGAGAGATAGTAAGCCTCTCTGAATAGGTGGGTTTTCAAGGATCGTCTGAAGCTATACAAGGTTGGAGACAGTCTAATGGAGCAGGGTAGAGAGTTCAAGAGGACAGGAGCAGAACGTGCGAAGTCTTGGAGGCGGGAGTGGGAAGTAGAGATAACAGGAGTGTAGAGACGTAGGTCAGAGGTTGATCGAAGAGGACGGGATGGGGAATATTTCACGATGAGAGAGGAAATATAGTTGGGAGTTAGACTGTTGAGTGCTTTGTAGGTTAGGGCTAATACTTTAAATTGTATTCTGGAGTGTATGGGGAGCCAGTGTAGAGACTGGCAGAGCGGAGCAGCTGATTTAGATCATCGACTTAGGTGGATAGGTCTAGCAGAAGCATTCATAATAGATTGGAGGGAGGAGAGGCGGTGTTTTGGAAGGCCATTTAGGAGTAGATTGCAATAATCAATGTGTGACAGGATGAGGGAATGAATAAGTCTTTTTGTAATTTTTTGAGTAAGGAAGGGACGAATTCTGGAAATGTTGCGTAGGTGTGAACGGCAGGATTTGGTAAGCGTTTGTATATGTGGGTTGAATGTGAGTTCTGAGTCTAGTGTGACCCCAAGGCAGCGGACCTGGGGTGAGGTTTTGATGGTCTCCAACCATCAGAGAAATGTCAGGTGTCAGATGTCTCGAAGAGGGGGGGATAAGAAGCAGCTCGGTTTTGGACAGATTGAGTTGGAGGTAGTGTGAAGACATCCAAGAGAAAATTGCAGAGAGGCAGTCAGAAATCTGGTTGAGTAAAGAGGGAGAGATATCAGGAGAGAAAAGATAGATTTGGGTATCATCAGCATATAGGTGGTACTGGAGTCCAAAGGAGGCTATAAGTTTTCCAAGGCAGGATGTATAAAGAGAGAAAAGCAAGGGACCCAAGACAGAGCCTTGCGGTACTCCAACTGAGAGAGGCATAGGATCACAAGATATGTTGTTAAAGGAAACTGAAAATGAGCGGTTTGAAAGATATGATGCAAACCAGGAGAGGGCTGTGTCTCGGATGCCAAATGAATGTAGTATTTTTAGGAGGATAGGATGGTCAACTGTGTCAAAAGCTGCGGACAGGTCAAGAAGAATTAGTAAGGAGTAATGGCCTTTTGCTTTAGCTGATAACAGGTCATTTGTTACTTTAGCAAGAGCGGTTTCTGTTGAGTGTTTAGGGCGGAAACCAGATTGTAGTGGATCAAGTAAGGAGTTAGTTGTGAGAAATTGAGTTAGCCGATTATAGACTAGTCGTTCCAATAATTTTGAAGCAAAGGGAAGTAAGGAGACCGGTCGATAGTTAGAAGGTGTGGAGGGGTCAAGCGAGGGCTTTTTTAGGATTGGTATGATTGACACATGATTGAATGTGTCAGGAAATGTGCCAGCAGTGAGAGATTGGTTAAAGAGATGAGTTAGGGTAGGGGTTAGTGAAGCAGAGAGAGAGGGAATAAGTCGTGAAGGAATGGGGTCAAGTGGGCAGGTTGTGAGATGAGCCAAGGATAGGAGTACAGAGACTTCTTCCTCTGTTACAGGAGGGAAGTAGCATAGATTTTTGTTAATAGAAGGGGTGGGTAGGATTGCTGGGTTTGCAGGGTGCGAGGTGCAGATCTCTTTTCTAATGGTGTCAGTTTTATTTTTGAAGTGATCAGCAATAATTTGAGCAGTGAGGTTGGTAGTGGGCGTGGGGGCAGGCGGACGTAGAAGGGAGTTAAAGGTTGAGAAAAGTTTTCTAGGGTTGGATGCGTGGGATGACACAAGGGAGGAGAAATAGACTTGTTTGGCCAGGCTGAGCGCAGAGTTGTAGGACTTAAGGATGAATTTATAATGTTGGAAATCAGCAAAGGTGCGTGATTTCCTCCACTGCCGTTCAGCAGCCCGTGAGCATCGCTGAAGATATCTGGTCTGTTTAGTGTGCCACGGTTGCTGTCGAGTGATTGATGTACGTCGAAGAGTGGAGGGTGCAGTTTTGTCAAGTGTTGATTTTAGTGCCGAATTATACTGTAGAGTCACGAGGTTTGGACAAGAGAGAGATGACATGTCAGAGAGCAGAGGACTCAGTTGAGTGGAAAAGTCTATGAAATCCAAGTCATTTAAATTCCTGTGAGGTAGCAGTTTTTTGGTGGCTTGCAAAGATGTAGCAGGTAGAGTAAGAGAGAAAGTTAATAGATGGTGGTCAGAGAGAGGAAAGGGGAAGTTAAAGGAGTTGGAAACAGCACAGAGATTTGTGAAGACCAGGTCTATGGAGTTGCCTTCACAGTGTGTTGGAGATGTTGTCCACTGGGACAGGCCTAAAGAGGTGGTAAGGGATAGAAGTTTAGGGGCAGCAGGCGTGTTAGGCTTATCTTGCTATCTTTATTTGAAAAAGAAGGCATCTAAGCTAAGGAGCCAGCAAATGTTTGGTTCAGACCATGGACAGCACTTGTTTATTGGTGCTGTCCAATCAGCAAGGACAACCCAGGTTGTTCACCAAAAATGGGCCGGCACCTAAACTTACATTCTTGCTTTTTAAATAAACATACCAAGAGAATGAAGAAAAATTGACAATAGGAGTAAATTAGAAAGTTGCTTAAAATTGTATGCTCTATCTGAATCGCAAAAGAAAAAAATTTGGGTTCAGTGTCCTTTTAAGTTAATATGTGACATCTTAAAGGGACATTGCTCTGTAAATGTGCCTCCTCTTACCTAGTGAAGTGTGTATTAAGTTCTTAATCAAATTGCCCCTTTACATTTTTTGCCATTTGAAATAGCTGTTGTTGTTTGTTGAAACCACCATTTAAGCTGAAAATATGAATAATTCAGTAGTCTCTAAAGAAAAGCTAATGTAAGCAAGAGACAGCAACTGTAATCAGTTCTCCCGGTGCCGGGAAATTTACTAGAATGCTAATTTTCCATTGTTCTATCTCCATATTTTACTCTGTGACTGTGTATATTGAAATAGATTTAATAAGTTTGTGTATAGAAAGATAAGAAATGAAAGTCTGCTCTTCCTTCAAACTCAGACTATTTAAATGGGTTGTGGTTTCAATTTCATGTAGAAATATAAACCTAATTTTCCATACATTTAACAATCTGCAACACCTGATTTTAAGAATTGAATGTGTGTCTGTATTTCACATAGTAAACTGTACTAGTTATAGATATAAAAAGAATTATCAAAAATATTTTAAATCCTAAGTTTCCAATTTTCTGAAGAAAAGCTTTAAGTATCACAAAATGCCACCTCTGGGAATTTAACTTTGAAATTCTGCTAATTTGCTTTATGTTATATAAAGATCATATACAACTATGTGCTGCTTTGTAACATGTTAAATGACCACTAAACATGGTAGAAATGTATAAGCAGTCAATGCATAATAAATAGACAATGCAAAAGTACTTTGTTTGAATTTCACATGAGTAGTAGATTTTTTCTGACAAGTTTCAGTGGGCATCTTTTTTCTTCCAGAGACACATGAACACAGGGAATCCTATTTTCTGGCACAGACACATGCACACAGGGAATCCTATTTTTTGGCACAGACACATGCACACAGGGAATCTATTTTCTGCCACAGACATGCACACAGAGGGGCCTAGTTATCAAGCCGTCAACCTCAAATACGCTGGAATTCCGCAGCGTATTTGTGGCGAGGCTGATACGCCTTAGTTATCAAAGGCTCGAGACTGGCAAAAGTAGAATTTTGTGACGTAAGCATCGATCCGCCGGACTCCGTCCGACACAGATCAATTCTTACGTCACTCCAGATGTTCCGCACACAAGTGCGGCACAATCTCACTACTTTTGCTAGTTATCAAAAAACTAGCAGGTACGCTCGGCACTTTTGCGGCCCAGCGTACCTGGTTTTCAATCCGCCACCCCTGGAGGCGGCGGATCCCATAGGAATCAATGGGAGTCTGACCATAGCGAAAGTACAAGTTCGCTGCTGACAGACATCCCATTGATTCCTATGGGAGCTGTCTACACCTAACACCCTAACATGTACCCCGAGTCTAAACACCGCTAATCTGACCCCCCCTACACCGCCGCAACTAAATAAAGTTATTACCCCCTAAACCGCCGCTCCCGGAGCCCACCGCAAGCTACTCTATACATATTAACCCCTAAACCGCCGCTCCCGGAGCCCATCGCAACTATAATAAATGTATTAACCCCTAAACCGCCGCTCCCTGAACCCGCCGCAACCTATATTAAATGTATTAACCCCTATCCTGCCCCCCCTACACCGTCGCCACCTATAATAAATTTATTAACCCCTAATCTGCCCCCCCTACACCGTCGCCACCTATAATAAATTTATTAACCCCTATCCTGCCCCCCACTACGCCGCCGCCACTGTAATAAAATTATTAACCCCTAAACCTAAGTCTAACCCTAACCCTAACGCCCCCCTAACTTAAATATTAATTAAATAAATCTAAATAAATTAACTCTTATTAACTAAATGAATCCTATTTAAAACTAAATACTTACCTTTAAAATAAACCCTAATATAGCTACAATATAAATAATAATTATATTCTAGCTATCTTAGGATTTATATTTATTTTACAGGTAACTTTCAATTTATTTTAACCATGTACAATAACTATTAAATAGTTATTAACTATTTAATAGCTTACCTAGCTAAAATAAAGAGAAATGTACCTGTGAAATAAATCCTAACCTAAGTTACAATTACACCTAACACTACACTATACTTTAATAAATTATTCCTATTTAAAAATAAATACTTACCTGTAAAATAAACCCTAAGATAGCTACAATATAATTAATAATTATATTATAGCTATCTTAGGATTTATATTTATTTTACAGGTAACTTTGTATTTATTTTAGATAGTTAGAATAGTTATTAAATAGTTATTAACTATTTAATAACTACCTAGCTAAAAGAAAGACAAAATTACCTGTAAAATAAATCCTAACCTAAGTTACAATTAAACCTAATACTACACTATCATTAAATTAATTAAATAAACTACCTACAAATAACTACAATTAAATACAATTACATAAACTAACTAAAGTACAAAAAATAAAAAAAGCTAAGTTACAAAAAATAAAAAAATAAGTTACAAACATGTTAAAAATATTACAACAATTTTAAGCTACTTACACCTAATCTAAGCCCCCTAATAAAATAACAACCCCCCCCAAAATAAAAAAAATCCCTACCCTATTCTAAATTAAATAAATTTCAAAGCTCTTTTACCTTACCAGCCCTTAAAAGGGCCATTTGTGGGGGCATGCCCCAAATAGTTCAGCTCTTTTGCCTGTAAAAGAAAAATACAACCCCCCCCAACATTAAAACCCACCACCCACATACCCCTAATCTAACCCAAACCCCCCTTACAAAAACCTAACACTAATCCCCTGAAGATCATCCTACCTTGAGTCGTCTTCACTCAGCCGAGCCACCGATGGAACTGAAGAGGACATCCGGAGCGGAAGAAGTTAATCCTCCAAGCGGCGCTGAAGAAATCTTCCATCCAATGAAGTCATCATCCAGGCGGCGCTGAAGAAGTCTTCGATCCGGCCGATGTCATCTTCAAAGAAGCGCTGAAGAGGTCTTCTATCCGGGCGAAGTCATCTTCCAAGCCGGGTCTTGAATCTTCCTTCCGCCGACGCGGAACCACCTTCTTCACCGACGGACTACGACGAATGACGGCTCCTTTAAGGGACGTCATCCAAGATGGCGTCCCCTCAATTCCGATTGGCTGATAGGATTCTATCAGCCAATCGGAATTAAGGTAGGAAAAATCTGATTGGCTGATGGAATCAGCCAATCAGATTGAGCTCGCATTCTATTGGCTGTTCCGATCAGCCAATAGAATGCGAGCTCAATCTGATTGGCTGATTGGATCAGCCAATCGGATTGAACTTGAATCTGATTGGCTGATTCCATCAGCCAATCAGATTTTCCTACCTTAATTCCGATTGGCTGATAGAATCCTATCAGCCAATCGGAATTGAGGGGACGCCATCTTGGATGACGTCCCTTAAAGGAGCCGTCATTCGTCGTAGTCCGTCGGTGAAGAAGGTGGTTCCACGTCGGCGGAAGGAAGATTCAAGACCCGGCTTGGAAGATGACTTCGCCCGGATAGAAGACCTCTTCAGCGCCTCTTTGAAGATGACATCGGCCGGATCGAAGACTTCTTCAGCGCCGCCTGGATGATGACTTCATCGGATGGAAGATTTCTTCAGCGCCGCTTGGAGGATTAACTTCTTCCGCTCCGGATGTCCTCTTCAGTTCCATCGGTGGCTCGGCTGAGTGAAGACGACTCAAGGTAGGATGATCTTCAGGGGATTAGTGTTAGGTTTTTGTAAGGGGGGTTTGGGTTAGATTAGGGGTATGTGGGTGGTGGGTTTTAATGTTGGGGGGGGTTGTATTTTTCTTTTACAGGCAAAAGAGCTGAACTTTTTGGGGCATGCCCCCACAAATGGCCCTTTTAAGGGCTGGTAAGGTAAAAGAGCTTTGAAATTTATTTAATTTAGAATAGGGTAGGGATTTTTTTTTATTTTGGGGGGGTTTGTTATTTTATTAGGGGGCTTAGATTAGGTGTAAGTAGCTTAAAATTGTTGTAATATTTTTAACATGTTTGTAACTTATTTTTTTATTTTTTGTAACTTAGCTTTTTTTATTTTTTGTACTTTAGTTAGTTTATGTAATTGTATTTAATTGTAGTTATTTGTAGGTAGTTAATTTAGTTAATTTAATGATAGTGTAGTATTAGGTTTAATTGTAACTTAGGTTAGGATTTATTTTACAGGTAATTTTGTATTTCTTTTAGCTAGGTAGTTATTAAATAGTTAATAACTATTTAATAACTATTCTAACTATCTAAAATAAATACAAAGTTACCTGTAAAATAAATATAAATCCTAAGATAGCTATAATATAATTATTAATTATATTGTAGCTATCTTAGGGTTTATTTTACAGGTAAGTATTTATTTTTAAATAGGAATAATTTATTAAAGTATAGTGTAGTGTTAGGTGTAATTGTAACTTAGGTTAGGATTTATTTCACAGGTACATTTCTCTTTATTTTAGCTAGGTAAGCTATTAAATAGTTAATAACTATTTAATAGTTATTGTACATGGTTAAAATAAATTGAAAGTTACCTGTAAAATAAATATAAATCCTAAGATAGCTAGAATATAATTATTAATTACATTTAATAAATTTATTATAGGTGGCGACGGTGTAGGGGGGGGGCAGATTAGGGGTTAATAAATTTATTATAGGTGGCGACGGTGTAGGGGGGGGCAGGATAGGGGTTAATAGGTTTAATATAGGTTGCGGCGGGTTCATGGAGCGGCGGTTTAGGGGTTAAACTATTTATTTAGTTGCGGAGAGGTGCGGGATCAGCAGGATAGGGGTTAATAACTTTATAATAGAGGGCGACGGTGTAGGGGGGGCAGGATAGGGGTTACTAGGTATACTGTAGGTGGCAGCGGTGTCCGGGAGCGGCGGCTTAGGGGTTAATACATTTATAAGAGTTGCGGCAGGGTCTAGGAGCGGCGGTTTAGGGGTTAATACATTTATCAGAGTTGCGGCAGGGTCTAGTAGCGGCGGTTTAGGGGTTAGTAACTTTATTGAGTTGCGGGGGGCTCCGGGGGCGCCGGTATAGGGGGTAGAACAGTGCAGTTTAGTGTGAGTGCTTAGTGACAGGCTAGCAATAAAGCTGGGAAAAAGCCGAAGGGCAGCGAGATCGGATGAGTGATAACTCTCACAGTCCGCTGCTCATCGCCCCGCGGCTTTTTGACAGCTTTTTTTGATAACTTAGGCGTATTTTTTCAGGTCCGCGGCGGCGAAGGTAGGCGAGCTTAGGCGGGCGTATTGGGCCGGCGAAGCCAGAAAATTAGACGGCTTGATAACTACCCCCCAGGGAATCTATTTTCTGCCACAGACACGCACACAGGGAAAATATTTTCTGGCAAAGACACACACACACATGGAATCTATTTTCTGCCACAGACACGCACACAGGGAATCTATTTTCTGCCACAGACACATGCACACAGGGAATCTATTTTCTGGCACAGACACGCACACAGGGAATCTATTTTCTGGCAGAGACACACGCACACAGGGAATCTATTTTCTGCCACAGACAAACGCACACAGGGAATCTATTTTCTGGCAAAGACACGTACACAGGGAATCTATTTTCTGCCACAGACACGTACACAGGGAATCTATTTTCTGCCACAGACACGCACACAGGGAATCTATTTTCTGCCACAGACACACGCACACAGGGAATCTATTTTCTGGCACAGACACACGCACACAGGGAATCTATTTTCTGGAACAGACACGCACACAGGGAATCTATTTTCTGGAACAGACACATGCACACAGGGATTCTATTTTCTGGCACAGACACGCACACAGGTAATCTATTTTCTGGCACAGACACACGCACACAGGTAATCTATTTTCTGGCAGAGACACACGCACACAGGGAATCTATTTTCTGGCAAAGACACACACACACACAGGGAATCTATTTTCTGCCACAGACACGCACACAGGGAATCTATTTTCTGCCACAGACACGCACACAGGGAATCTATTTTCTGCCACAGACACACACACAGGGAATCTATTTTCTGGCACAGACACGCACACAGGGAATCTATTTTCTGGCAGAGACACATGCACACAGGGAATCTATTTTCTGCCACAGACAAACGCACACAGGGAATCTATTTTCTGGCAAAGACACACACACACAGGGAATCTATTTTCTGCCACAGACACGTACACAGGGAATCTATTTTCTGCCACAGACACGCACACAGGGAATCTATTTTCTGCCACAGACACACGCACACAGGGAATCTATTTTCTGGCACAGACACACGCACACAGGGAATCTATTTTCTGGCACAGACACACGCACACAGGGAATCTATTTTCTGGCACAGACACACGCACACAGGGAATCTATTTTCTGGCACAGACACACACACACAGGGAATCTATTTTCTGGAACAGACACATGCACACAGGGAATCTATTTTCTGCCACAGACACACGCACACAGGGAATCTATTTTCTGGCACAGACACACGCACACAGGGAATATATTTTCTGGAACAGACACATGCACACAGGGATTCTATTTTCTGACACAGACACACGCACACAGGGAATCTATTTTCTGGCACAGACACACGCACACAGGGAATCTATTTTCTGGAACAGACACATGCACATAGGGATTCTATTTTCTGACACAGACACGCACACAAGCAATCTATTTTCTGGCAGAGACACATGCACACAGGGATTCTATTTTCTGGCACAGACACGCACACAGGCAATCTATTTTCTGGCAGAGACACATGCACAAAAGGAATCTGTTTTCTGGCACAGACACATGCACACAGGAGTCTGTTTTCTGGCACAGCCATATGCACACAAGGAATCTATTTTCTGGCATAGCACTTGCACATAGGTTATTTGATTTCTGGCACATACACATGCACACAAGGAATCTATTTTCTGGCACAGACACATGCACACAGGAGTCTATTTTCTGGCACAGACACATGCACACAGGAGTCTGTTTTCTGGCACAGACACATGCACACAGGGAATCTATTTTCTGCCACAGACACGCACACAGGGAATCTATTTTCTGCCACAGACACATGCACACAGGGAATCTATTTTCTGGCACAGACACGCACACAGGGAATCTATTTTCTGGCAGAGACACACGCACACAGGGAATCTATTTTCTGCCACAGACAAACGCACACAGGGAATCTATTTTCTGCCACAGACACGTACACAGGGAATCTATTTTCTGCCACAGACACGCACACAGGGAATCTATTTTCTGCCACAGACACACGCACACAGGGAATCTATTTTCTGGCACAGACACACGCACACAGGGAATCTATTTTCTGGAACAGACACGCACACAGGGAATCTATTTTCTGGAACAGACACATGCACACAGGGATTCTATTTTCTGGCACAGACATGCACACAGGTAATCTATTTTCTGGCACAGACACACGCACACAGGTAATCTATTTTCTGGCAGAGACACACGCACACAGGGAATCTATTTTCTGGCAAAGACACACACACACAGGGAATCTATTTTCTGCCACAGACACGCACACAGGGAATCTATTTTCTGCCACAGACACGCACACAGGGAATCTATTTTCTGCCACAGACACACACACAGGGAATCTATTTTCTGGCACAGACACGCACACAGGGAATCTATTTTCTGGCAGAGACACATGCACACAGGGAATCTATTTTCTGCCACAGACAAACGCACACAGGGAATCTATTTTCTGGCAAAGACACACACACACAGGGAATCTATTTTCTGCCACAGACACGTACACAGGGAATCTATTTTCTGCCACAGACACGCACACAGGGAATCTATTTTTCTGGCACAGACACACGCACACAGGGAATCTATTTTCTGGCACAGACACACGCACACAGGGAATCTATTTTCTGGCACAGACACACGCACACAGGGAATCTATTTTCTGGCACAGACACACGCACACAGGGATTCTATTTTCTGACACAGACACACGCACACAGGGAATCTATTTTCTGGCACAGACACACACACACAGGGAATCTATTTTCTGGAACAGACACATGCACACAGGGAATCTATTTTCTGCCACAGACACACGCACACAGGGAATCTATTTTCTGGCACAGACACACGCACACAGGGAATCTATTTTCTGGAACAGACACATGCACACAGGGATTCTATTTTCTGACACAGACACACGCACACAGGGAATCTATTTTCTGGCACAGACACACGCACACAGGGAATCTATTTTCTGGAACAGACACATGCACATAGGGATTCTATTTTCTGACACAGACACGCACACAAGCAATCTATTTTCTGGCAGAGACACATGCACACAGGGATTCTATTTTCTGGCACAGACACGCACACAGGCAATCTATTTTCTGGCAGAGACACATGCACACAAGGAATCTGTTTTCTGGCACAGACACATGCACACAGGAGTCTGTTTTCTGGCACAGCCATATGCACACAAGGAATCTATTTTCTGGCATAGCACTTGCACATAGGTTATTTGATTTCTGGCACATACACATGCACACAAGGAATCTATTTTCTGGCACAGACACATGCACACAGGAGTCTATTTTCTGGCACAGACACATGCACACAGGAGTCTGTTTTCTGGCACAGACACATGCACACAGCGAATCTATTTTCTGGCACAGACACATGCACACAGGAAATCTATTTTCTGGAATAAACACATGCACACAGGGAATCTATTTTCTGGAATAAACACATGCACACAGGGAATCTATTTTCTGGCACAGACACATGCACACAGGCAATCTATTTTCTGGCAGAGACACATGCATACAGGGAATCTATTTTCTGGAATAAACACATGCATACAGGGAATCTATTTTCTGGAGTAAACACATGCACACAGGGAATCTATTTTCTGGCATAGCACATGCACACAGGGTGTCGATTTCTTGGTAAAGACACATGAACACAGGCCATTTGCTTTCTAACATATACACAATTTTGTCATTTGGCGCAGGTGCATGTGCACATTGGATCTGTGCTCTAGTTTTACAGTGCACCCTTCATATAATGTATCACATAGGTGATTCTCTATCCTCAGCTTCTGGTCTTGGTGTTTCTGGAGGAAATGCATGTTTAATAAACTAGCATGGTTGAAAGGACACTTTTCTTTGATATTTTTTCTTGCTTGAGTTACTGCCTGTTTTTGTTCACAGTTTTTCCCAGTGCCAACAAATTGTGCAGCAGGAGAATCATTTTATTGTAGGCGGCAAAACAGGCAATTACTAAGTATCAAACAGGCTTCTGCCTATTAATATATTACCAGCTACTACATACACAAGCAATAGGATGTTTAAATGGATATTAAACTCAAATTATAATTTCCCAGAAGACGTTAAGGTATCTATATTGCCAGGTTTTTAATATTGAACTCAGATTTATTTATTTTTAAACTAGGGAGGTTGGAGTACATCCTGTAGGATGCATAACAATGACCCTGCAACATAGTGCACAGAGATTAAATGATGATGATTTCAAGGGCTAATTTACATCTATCATTAACTGACTACGATATTGGAGATAATATAATGCTTCAGAAGCTTTTCAAGGAGTTCAAGGAGACTGCAAACATGTAGAAAGAGCTTTAGCCGCAGCAGGTAGTGCTGAGGGACAGCTCTGCTTTCACATGCTTTCACCACACTGATTGGATGTCTCCTTTATTTAACAGTGCTTCTAGCTATGCAGCATTAGTTTAGTTTACCATAGAGTTTTACCATAGAATACCTGAAGTTACTTTACTCTAAAGCTCCTTCTGGTTGTTTGTATAATATTACTAGATACACTGTTACCACTTAGTACTCATGACACAGGAACAATCCTGGTCTGCCTCAGTATTTCCTATTGGAAAGGGGGTAAGCTTTAACCAAGAAGACCAAGAAAGCTAATTTAATTTGATCTGAATTATGAAAGTTTTATTTTTACTTCTATTGATTAAACTGTTATTGATGCATCTTACCTTCAGTTCATGACATTAATTTTTTTTTCTTTTTGTGTTAAAAAAAAGGTTAATATGTAACAGTCAGGATGTATTTATCTTCCCACATTACTATATAAACGAAGAGAAGCAAAAACATACATTAAATATAAGGTCAGTTTATTTGATCTTTTTTTACTTGGTGTTGCAACCACACAACTCAGTGACCATTAAGAATGGTCCATTTGGCTGTTCCCCCTGCAAGTGTGCGCTGTTTATAGGAGCTATAAATTATGACTGTGGAGCACAGTGTGTTCTCAAACCCTCCTGTCTGTCAGCAACCTCCAAGTTAAACGGAACTTAATACTTTCCAAGAAATACAAAAATAATCCAGGACAGCACATTATACATATAATAGGTGATATATACTAAACAAGGTCAACCTGTGCCTAGTCTATTGCAAAATGTTATGGGACATACCATGACTTATGTCATATTAGAGAAACATTTGTATTGTAGTGTTGTATTATAGAACCTTAAAGGGACAGTAAAGTCAAAATGAAACCTTCATGATTCCGATAGAGCATGTAATTTTAAACAACTTTCCAATTTAATTCTGTTATGCAATTTGCTTTGTTCTCTTGGTATCCTTAATTGAAGACTAAAACTAGGTAGGCACATGAGCTCAGGAGTGTGCACGTATCTTTAGTACACCATGGCAGCAGTGTTTTGCAACAATTTTTTGTTGCTTTGTTATACACTGTTGCAAAACACTGCTGCCATAGACTACTAAAGACATGACATTATGGGGTCGATTTACGAAGCAGCGGATGCTGCTTCCGACCCACTACTCTTCAGGTTTGCCTGAAGCGGAAGTTAAGACTGCTGCTCCTTAAATTGTCCATCACCCCTGAGGCAGAGGACAGCAATCAGCACGATCGGATTCGATCGGGTTGATTGACACCCCCTGCTGGTAGCCGATTGACCGCGAATATGCAGGGGGCAGCATTGCACAAGCATTTCACTAGAAATGTTTTTGCAATGATAAATGCTGACAGTGTATGCTGTCGGCATTTATCGATGTGCGGCTGACATGATCCGCTACAGCGGATCATGTCTGCTTGCACCATGATAAATCGTCCCCTATGGGTTATATTTATGGATGGTCGTTAGGATACAGAGGGTCCTTGTTGATAAAAGGACCATTAAATACAGTGGAATTGTATAATCAACAAGTGCATAATAAAAAATACAACGCAGTAGCAACTACTCTGAATTTTAAATAAGCAGTAGTTTTGTTTTTCTGACAAATTTCAAAATTACTTCAATTTGCCAGCCCCCTGTATTATTTGACAGCCATCAGCCAATCACAGACATATACACTGTGAACACTTGCCCATGCTCAGTAGTAGCTGGTATCTAAGAAAGTGTGCGTATAAAAAGACTGCACAATTTGATGATAAAAGTAAATAGGAAAATCTCTTAAAACTGCATGTTCTATTTAAAAGTTTAATTTTGACTTTACTGTCCCTTTAAGCATTAAGTTTACTGTCCCTTTAAGTTATATGAATCACCCTTAAAAGAGGGAATGTTATTTTTTTTTTATTTTTTTTATTTTAAAAAAGCTGTAACATTTAAATTCCTTTTTAAACAATGCAAAAAGAAAAGAAGATATTTAATGTGCCTTTTTTAGAGAAGCATAAATACATTTGGTTATGCACAACTGCTAACTGCAGCGGATGAAAATGATTTTTCTTGCCATTTGTAACAGATCTGCACATATATACACCCCAAGAGCTGTTAGTTTCCGTGACTGTGCGTGAGGACTGATGGAAACTGATTTTGAAATGTATCAAAGAATTTGTGTATTGTTTGGTGATTTGTGGAAATAAATGAATTTGTCTGTGACAGACCCATGAACACCGGACTTCCCACATAAAAGTGAAAAACTCAATATGGTGCAGTACTTGTTTTGTGCGGTGGTTAAGATTCATTTTAGATTCCTTGCTTATTTTCTTATGAAGTTTATGTGATATATTTGCAGGTTTTCAGTGATGCAATATGTGGTCTCATAGCCTCCGGGGTTGTAACAAATCATTAAGATAAAATGGGAGCTGTCTGTTCAGTCATATAATGTGATATATTGTATATTTGTGTGTGTAGGATCTTTATCAGCCCTTCCCACAGATTAGCCCTGCTAAGTGAAGGAAATATAGGGTATGGAATACCATGGTCTCCGTTTCTAGAGATGGGTTTGGTTATTTAATGGAAATTCTTTCTGACGTAGGGGCGGATACTATATAAGTGCACTAGTGAACTTTGGCTGATTGATTAGGGTGACAGAGCATTTTGCATTAGAGCAATATACTGCATGCACTAACATAAACTGCAGTTGACCAGCAGTGACATTTCTATATGCACCCAATATCATATGGACTGTTCCCTCTCCATAACACAATTCTTAAATTGGCACTGTACTTAGGCAAGCAGCTAATAAGATACTGCAGAAAGATCCTTTCAAATGAGCTGGGCTTTCTTTCCTGCTCTTCACTCTTGTCTACGTAGCTTTTCTATAGCCAATATTACAGTATTAGACTTGTCAGTATAGGTGGTGGTTACAGCAGATGAAAGCAGCTGTTTAAAATATCAAAATAAAGGTTAATTTATTTGTAAACTATTTAATACACTCCAGCAAGTAAAATGGATCGTGGGGAACACATTAAAACAGATACAAATTACAATATACTGTCCCTTTAAAAAGACAATAAACACAACTTGCTTTTGTGTAAAATTGTGCTTTTCCCAAAGGGGCTGGTTGAAGCAATACTCTCTATAAGGGGCTGGTTGAAGCAATTTGCAGCATGTTGAAAACCCAGGTTACAGATTTTGCTTTTTGTCCTTAGTGAAAGCATAATTTTTACCCAAAGCAAAAAATGTGTAATGTCCTTTTAAAAGTAAAATTTAATTTCAAACAAATATTGATTGCTAACAGAAAAGTTACATTTTAGATAAGAGAGTATAGTTATGTATCAACACACAAAATGTTAGCTCTTCAGGCAAGAAAATGTTATACTTAAAGGGACAGTCTAGACCAAAATAAACAATCATGATTCTGATAGAGAATGTCATTTTAACCAATTTTCCAATTTGCTTTTATAACCAATTTTGCTTTGTTCTTTTGGTATTCTTAGTTGAAAGCTAAACCTAGGAGGTTCATATGCTAATTTATAAGCCCTTGAAGGCCGCCTCTTAACTCAGGACATTTTGACAGCTTTTCACCAGTAGAGGGTGTTAGTTCATGCGTGTTATATAGATAACACTGTGCTTATGCACGTGGAGTTCCAGTGAGCCAGCTCTGATTGGCTAAAATGGATGTTTGTCAAAAGAACTGAAATAAGGGGACAATTTGCAGAGGCTTAGATACAAGGTAATCACAGAGGTAAAAAGTGTATTTATATAACTGTGTTGGTTATGCAAAACTAGGGAATGGGTAATAAAGGGATTATCTATCTTTTTAAACAATACAAATTCTAGTGTAGACTGTCCCTTTAATAAATCTCTAAATATATTTGAACAGTAAAAGCAAGTCTGTCTACAATTGGTACTTAAAGGGACAGTATACACTCATTTCTCCAACATAGGTGTGTCCGGTCCACGGCGTCATCCTTACTTGTGGGATATTCTCTTCCCCAACAGGAAATGGCAAAGAGCCCAGCAAAGCTGGTCACATGATCCCTCCTAGGCTCCACCTTCCCCAGTCATTCTCTTTGCCGTTGTACAGGCAACATCTCCACGGAGATGGCTTAGAGTTTTTTAGTGTTTAACTGTAGTTTTTATTATTCAATCAAGAGTTTGTTATTTTAAAATAGTGCTGGTATGTACTATTTACTCTGAAACAGAAAAGAGATGAAGATTTCTGTTTGTAAGAGGAAAATGATTTTAGCAACCGTTACTAAAATCGATGGCTGTTTCCACACAGGACTGTTGAGAGGAATTAACTTCAGTTGGGGGAACAGTGAGCAGACTTTTGCTGCTTGAGGTATGACACATTCTAACAAGACGATGTAATGCTGGAAGCTGTCATTTTCCCTATGGGATCCGGTAAGCCATTTTTATTACAGAAAGAAAAAAAGGGCTTCACAAGGGCTTTTTAAGACTGTAGACATTTTCTGGGCTAAATCGATTTATATATAAACATATTTTATACTCCATAGCCTTGAGGAATTATTTTAATCTTGGGAATTATGTAAAATAACCGGTAGGCACTGTATTGGACACCTTACTCTCTAGGGGCTTTCCCTAATCATAGGCAGAGTCTCATTTTCGCGCCTCTATTGCGCACTTGTTTTTGAGAAGCATGACATGCAGATGCATGTGTGAGGAGCTCTGATACATAGAAAAGATTTTCTGAAGGCGTCATTTGGTATCGTATTCCCCTTTGGGCTTGGTTGGGTCTCAGCAAAGCAGATACCAGGGACTGTAAAGGGGTTAAATATAAAAACGGCTCCGGTTCCGTTATTTTAAGGGTTAAAGCTTCCAAATTTGGTGTGCAATACTTTTAAGGCTTTAAGACACTGTGGTGAAATTTTGGTGAATTTTGAACAATTCCTTCATACTTTTTCGCAATTGCAGTAATAAAGTGTGTTCAGTTTAAAATTTAAAGTGACAGTAACGGTTTATTTTAAAACGTTTTTTGTACTTTGTTATCAAGTTTTTGCCTGTTTAACATGTCTGAACTACCAGATAGACTGTGTTCTGAATGTGGGGAAGCCAAGGTTCCTTCTCATTTAAATAGATGTGATTTATGTGACACAAAATTTAGAGAAAATGATGCCCAAGATGATTCCTCAAGTGAGGGGAGTAAGCATGGTACTGCATCATCCCCTCCTTCGTCTACACCAGTCTTGCCCACACAGGAGGCCCCTAGTACATCTAGCGCGCCAATACTCCTTACTATGCAACAACTAACGGCTGTAATGGATAATTCTATCAAAAACATTTTAGCCAAAATGCCCACTTATCAGCGAAAGCGCGACTGCTCTGTTTTAGAAAATACTGAAGAGCATGAGGACGCTGATGATATTGGTTCTTAAGGGCCCCTACACCAGTCTGAGGGGGCCAGGGAGGTTTTGTCTGAGGGAGAAATTTCAGATTCAGGGAAAATTTCTCAACAAGCTGAACCTGATGTGATTACATTTAAATTTAAATTGGAACATCTCCGCGCTCTGCTTAAGGAGGTGTTATCTACTCTGGATGATTGTGAGAATTTGGTCATTCCAGAGAAACTATGTAAAATGGACAAGTTCCTAGAGGTCCCGGGGCCCCCCGAAGCTTTTCCTATACCCAAGCGGGTGGCGGACATTGTAAATAAAGAATGGGAAAGGCCCGGTATACCTTTCGTCCCTCCCCCCATATTTAAAAAAAAAAAAAAAGTTCTCTATCTCCGTCAACAAGGGTTCCCTTCTTGGGAACAATAATAGACTCCTTAGAAATGAGGATTTTTCTGACAGAGGCCAGAAAATCAAAACTTCTAAACTCTTGTCAAATACTTCATTCTGTTCCTCTTCCTTCCATAGCGCAGTGCATGGAAGTAATAGGTTTGATGGTAGCGGCAATGGACATAGTTCCTTTTGCGCGAATTCATCTAAGACCATTACAACTGTGCATGCTCAGTCAGTGGAATGGGGACTATACAGACTTGTCTCCGACGATACAAGTAGATCAGAGGACCAGAGATTCACTCCGTTGGTGGCTGTCCCTGGACAACCTGTCACAGGGGATGAGCTTCCGCAGACCAGAGTGGGTCATTGTCACGACCGACGCCAGTCTGGTGGGCTGGGGCGCGGTCTGGGGACCCCTGAAAGCTCAGGGTGTTTGGTCTCGGGAAGAATCTCTTCCCCCGATAAATATTCTGGAACTGAGAGCGATATTCAATACTCTCAAGGCTTGGCCTCAGCTAGCAAAGGCCAAGTTCATACGGTTTCAATCAGACAACATGACGACTGTTGCGTACATCAACCATCAGGGGGGAACTAGGAGTTCCCTGGCGATGGAAGAAGTGACCAAAATCATTCAATGGGCGGAGACTCACTCCTGCCACTTGTCTGCAATCCACATCCCAGGAGTGGAAAATTGGGAAGCGGATTTTCTGAGTCGTCAGACATTTCATCCGGGGGAGTGGGAACTCCATCCGGAAATCTTTGCCCAAATTACTCAATTGTGGGGCATTCCAGACATGGATCTGATGGCCTCTCGTCAGAACTTCAAGGTTCCTTGCTACGGGTCCAGATCCAGGGATCCCAAGGCGACTCTAGTAGATGCACTAGTAGCACCTTGGACCTTCAAACTAGCTTATGTATTCCCGCCGTTTCCTCTCATCCCCAGGCTGGTAGCCAGGATCAATCAGGAGAGGGCATCGGTGATCTTGATAGCTCCTGCGTGGCCACGCAGGACTTGGTATGCAGACCTGGTGAATATGTCATCGGCTCCACCATGGAAGCTACCTTTGAGACGGGACCTTCTTGTTCAAGGTCCGTTCGAACATCCGAATCTGGTCTCACTCCAACTGACTGCTTGGAGATTGAACGCTTGATCTTATCAAAGCGAGGGTTCTCAGATTCTGTCATTGATACTCTTGTTCAGGCCAGAAAGCCTGTAACTAGAAAAATTTACCACAAAATATGGAAAAAATATATCTGTTGGTGTGAATCTAAAGGATTCCCTTGGGACAAGGTAAAAATTCCTAAGATTCTATCCTTTCTTCAAGAAGGTTTGGAGAAAGGATTATCTGCAAGTTCCTTGAAGGGACAGATTTCTGCCTTGTCTGTGTTACTTCACAAAAAGCTGGCAGCTGTGCCAGATGTTCAAGCCTTTGTTCAGGCTCTGGTTAGAATCAAGCCTGTTTACAAACCTTTGACTCCTCCTTGGAGTCTCAATTTAGTTCTTTCAGTTCTTCAGGGGGTTCCGTTTGAACCCTTACATTCCGTTGATATTAAGTTATTATCTTGGAAAGTTTTGTTTTTGGTTGCAATTTCTTCTGCTAGAAGAGTTTCAGAATTATCTGCTCTGCAGTGTTCTCCTCCTTATCTGGTGTTCCATGCAGATAAGGTGGTTTTACGTACTAAACCTGGTTTTCTTCCGAAAGTTGTTTCTAACAAAAACATTAACCAGGAGATAGTCGTGCCTTCTTTGTGTCCGAATCCAGTTTCAAAGAAGGAACGTTTGTTGCACAATTTGGATGTTGTTCGTGCTTTAAAATTCTATTTAGATGCTACAAAGGATTTTAGACAAACATCTTCCTTGTTTGTTGTTTATTCTGGTAAAAGGAGAGGTCAAAAAGCAACTTCTACCTCTCTCTCTTTTTGGATTAAAAGCATCATCAGATTGGCTTATGAGACTGCCGGACGGCAGCCTCCTGAAAGAATCACAGCTCATTCCACTAGGGCTGTGGCTTCCACATGGGCCTTCAAGAACGAGGCTTCTGTTGATCAGATATGTAAGGCAGCGACTTGGTCTTCACTGCACACTTTTACTAAATTTTACAAGTTTGATACTTTTGCTTCTTCTGAGGCTATTTTTGGGAGAAAGGTTTTGCAAGCCGTGGTGCCTTCCATCTAGGTGACCTGATTTGCTCCCTCCCTTCATCCGTGTCCTAAAGCTTTGGTATTGGTTCCCACAAGTAAGGATGACGCCGTGGACCGGACACACCTATGTTGGAGAAAACAGAATTTATGTTTACCTGATAAATTACTTTCTCCAACGGTGTGTCCGGTCCACGGCCCGCCCTGGTTTTTTAATCAGGTCTGATAATTTATTTTCTTTGACTACAGTCACCACGGTATCATATGGTTTCTCCTATGCAAATATTCCTCCTTTACGTCGGTCGAATGACTGGGGAAGGTGGAGCCTAGGAGGGATCATGTGACCAGCTTTGCTGGGCTCTTTGCCATTTCCTGTTGGGGAAGAGAATATCCCACAAGTAAGGATGACGCCGTGGACCGGACACACCGTTGGAGAAAGTAATTTATCAGGTAAACATAAATTCTGTTTTTCATATAACTGTATGTAATAGACACTACTATAAAGAATAAGATGCACAGATACTGATATAAAAATCCAGTATAAAACTGTTTAAAAACTTACTTAGAAGCTGTCAGTTTGGCTCTGTTGAAAAGGTAGCTGGAAAGTCCACTGCAAGTGGCAAATAAGACACTCCCCCCCTCCCCCTTCTTTTGCATATGAAAAGACCATTTACACAAACAGCAGCAAGCTGGAGAAGGTAGCTGACCGTATTCACATAAAACTTTGGGGCTTGGTTAGGAGTCTGAAAATCAGAGCAATGCTATTTAAAAATAAGCAAAACTATACATTTATTTAAAAAAAAAACTTTATGGGCTATATAAATAGATCATCTACAAAACATTTATGCAAAGAAAAAATGAGTGCATAATGTCCCTTTAAAGGGACACAAAATCCAACATCTTCTTTCATGATTAATATAGAACATACAATTTTAAACAACTTTCTAATTTACTTTTTTTTTTATATTACATTTGCTTCATTCTCTTGGTATCCTTTGTTGAAGGAGGCATACGTACAGCCACCAATTAGTAGCCAGCTCCCAGTAGTGCATACTTACCTAGATATGCTTTTAAACACAGGATACCAAAGGAACAAAGCAAATTAGATTTAAAAAAAAAAAGTAAATTGGAAAGTTCTTTGGTTTTTTTTTTTAAATTATATGCTCTATCTGAATAATGAAAGGAAGATTTTGGGTTTCATGTCCCTTTAAAGGAACATGAAAGTCAAAATTATATATTTTATGGTTCAAAGAGAGTATATGATTTTAAAAGATTTTCAATTACTTTATTATAAAATGTGTTTTATTCTCTTGATATAATTTGTTGAAGAGTAAACCTAGGTAGGCTGCAATGAACTACTGTAAGCTCGGTGCTGATTGGTGGTGGCGCACTTATGCTTCTTGCCAATGGCTCAACAGATGTTTTCCGCTTAGAAATTGTGTGCTGACTCTACTAGAAGTAAGCTTTTTGTGCATGTCAGGTAGTGCTCGTATTACAAGTTGAAAGTAAAAAGTTTTCGCTCGTTCACTAACCCTAAGTTAGAATATCGCGACCGTGTTGTCATATTTCCCCATAGAAGTCACCCTCCTCGAGCACAGACCTGATCGCATATTCTCAAGTGTGCTAACCCGACATGAAAATATTACATATCACATAGCATGGATTTACATAAGTAATAATTGTAAGTCCCTCTAAAAAAAAAAAAGACAATAAATAAATACATATAAAAATAAAAATAATAATTTACAAATGTTATATATTTTACTTTATTTTAGTGAGTTTGTATGTTTATAGATATATTTATTTTGCAAAGTAAGGGTTACAGATGTTTCTTAAAATAAAGCGTACATATTTATAATAATCTCATAACAGAAGGTTATAATCTGGGGTGGAGACATTAGCAATAATTGTAAGTTACTCTTAAATAGGAAAAAGTAAATAAAATACTAATTAAAATGTGTTTATGTACAGTATCTCACAAAAGTAAGTACACCCCTCACATTTATGTAAATATTTTATTATATCTTTTCATGTGACAACACTGAAAAAATGACACTTTGCGACAATATAAAGTAGTGAGTGTACAGATTGTATAACAGTGTAAATTTGCTGTCCCCTCAAAATAACTCAACACACAGCCATTAATGTCTAAACCGTTGGCAACAAAAGTGAGTACACCCCTAAGTGGAAATGTCCAAATTGGGCCCAAAGTGTCAATATTTTGTGAGGCCACCATTATTTTCCATCACTGCCTTAACCCTCTTGGGCATGGAGTTCACCAGAGCTTCACAGGTTGCCACTGGAGTCCTCTTCCACTCCTCTATGACGACATCACAGAGCTGGTGGATGTTAGAGAACTTACGCTCCCCCACCTTCCGTTTGAGGATGCCCCACAGATGCTCAATAGGGTTTAGGTCTAGAGACATGCTTGGCCAGTCCATCACTTTTACCCTCAGCTTCTTTAGCAAGGCAGTGATCGTCTTGGAGGTGTGTTTGGGGTCGTTATCATGTTGGAATACTGCCTTGCAGCCCAGTCTCCAAAGGGAGGGGATCATGTTCTGCTTCAGTATGTCACAGTACATGTTGGCATTCATAGTTCCCTCAATGAACTGTAGCTTCTCAGTGCCGGCAGCACTCTTGCAGGCCCAGAATATGACACTCCCACCACCATGCTTAACTGTAGGCAAGACACACTTGTCTTTGTACTCCTCATCTGGTTGCCGTCACACACGCTTGACACCATCGGAACCAAATAAGTTTATCTTGGTCTCATCGGACCACAGGACCACATGTTTTAGTAATCCATGTCCTTAGTATGCTTGTCTTCAGCAGACTGTTTGCAGGCTTTCGTGTGCATCATCTTTAGAAGAGGCTTCCTTCTGGGACGACAGCCATGCAGACCAATTTAAAGCAGTGTGAGGCGTATGGTCTGAGCACTGACAGGCTGACCCCCCCACCCCTTCTACCTCTGCAGCAATGCTGGCAGCACTCATACGTCTATTTCCCAAAGACAACCTCTAGATATGACGCTGAGCATGTGCACTCAACTTCTTTGGTTGACCATGGCAAGGCTTGTTCTAAGTGGAACCTGTCCTGTGATACTGCTGTATGGTCTTGCCCACTGTGCTGCAGTTCAGTTTCAGGGTCTTGGCAATCTTCTTATAGCGTATGCCATCTTTATGTAGAGCAACAATTCTTTTTTTCAGATCCTCAGAGAGTTCTTTGCCATAAGGTGCCATGTTGAACTTCCAGTGACCAGTCTGAGAGAGTGTGAGAGCAATAACACCAAATTTAACACACCTGCTCCCCATTCACACCTGAGACCTTGTAACATTAATGAGTCACATGACACCGGGGAGGGAAAATGGCTAATTGGGCACAATTTGGAGATTTCCACTTAGGGGTGTACTCACTTTTGTTGCCAACGGTTTAGACATTAATGGC